>NW_015090893.1:16112921-16129509 GCF_001431845.1 Calidris pugnax | reverse complement strand
GGCATTAGAAGGATTTTTGCTAAACTGGGCTCGGCCAAAGCTTTGCTCCCCCTATTTTTTTTTTTTTTTTTTTTTTGGTATCTGCAATTACTCATTGCGAACATTGTTCCAAGAGTTGCAGATCCCACTGACGAGGCTTAAAATAATTTCTTCCGCCGTTTGCAAAAGTCTTTGGGGTTTTTTTTTATTTTTTTTTAATCCGATGATCCTTCCCCGAGACAGGTTTCCACCGCCGGCAGAGAGATTTTTTTTATTTATTTTTTTTTTTTCCCAACCTGCTTAAGGCTTGCAGAAGGGCCTCTGGCTCCACAAGTCCCCGCTGCTGGAGTGTCCCCAGCGTGCACTGTCATGCCCCGCTGCCAAGCTCCCAGGAGATTGACACCTCCGAAATGCCGGGGCGCATTGCTGGAATGACACCGGCGGCGCAGCCACCGGCTACCGAGAAGTGAGATGGCTCCAGTGCCAAAAAAAAAAAAAAAAAAAAAAAAAATTCTATATCGGGGGCTACATGCGAGGTGTGTGGTCTCTGGGATATTCGGGATGCAAAATGCCACGAGTTGCCCCGCGAGGGGATAAAATAAGAAAGGTATTTTTTTGCTAATCCTTAGCGAGTGCCTTGTCATGTGCTAATTGGTCGCAGGAAGCGAGATGGGAGAGATGTTGGGGTTTATTGTCAGTCGCCCTACTCGGGATATGGAGTTAATATCTAAAAAAAAAACCAAAAAACCCCAAATTCAGACTACGTGCTCAAAACGTTCCCTGCTTCCACGCGTCCTTCCCCAGCGAAGCGGCGGATTTCCCCGATATGGTTTGAAAACGGTCGCTGTTGTGAGGAATGAAACAGAACTAAAACAAACAACCAGGCTGTGAAGTCTCCTGTTACTGGTGGGGAAATGAAACGAGCTTCGCCCAAAGTTTTGACAGTGTCTCCGATGAAGTGGAAAAACTCTGTTGTTGGAAATTGATATACAATGCGTGCGCTTTGAATAAAACCAATAAAATCAAATTCCTCCTTTGTAATTTGTTTCTTTATTATTATACATATGTGACAAAGCTGTTTAGTTTTAAGATGGATTTAAGATAAATAATATTTAGTTACTGGGAGGTCTTTGGTTTAGAATATTGATATTTATTTACATACTCCAAGGAAAAAAATCCCCACCAACTAATGTAGCTGGGAGAGCTGCACAGTGCAGCTATGGCACAGAGCTGTGCAACGTGGTGCTTTGAGGATCCCTGACCAGCAAAGAGGCCAAAAAACCTCAGAAAATAGGAGGATGGCTTCGAAACGTTCCTAATTTCTAGGTTAGTGCTTGTTTAAATTCTTCTTAAATTCTGGGGCATCCCACAGACCTGTGAGTGTCTTTCATGAGCGTTGCTATGCAACAGTATTAATGATGATAAAATGAAAATAGTGAATAAATGTCTTCTACTTTCTTTTCCAGGGGTGCTGATTTCAGGGGCAGTCTCCCAAGTGAAATCCTGGCTCTGCTGGTGCCACGAAGAGGTCTGACATGGTCCTGCTCACCCCAAGGGTTCCCTCGGGGCTCCCAGGTGCTGCCTTTGCTTTGGGGTTTTTTTGGCTGCTGCTGCCCTGCGTGGGTCGGGAAGCAGTGGCACTCTCCTGGGCACCAGGGATTTCTTTCATTCATAGAATGATAGAATGGTTTGGGTTGGAAGGGACCTTAAACCCACCCAGTCCCACACCCTGCCCTGGGCAGGGACACCTCCCACCACACCAGGTTGCTCCAAGCCCCCTCCAACCTGGCCTTGAACCCCTCCAGGGATGGGGCAGCCACAGCTTCTCTGGGCAACCTGGGCCAGGCTCTCACCACCCTCACACCAAAGGATTTTCTCCCGAGATGTCATCTCAATCTCCCCTCTTTCAGTTTAAAATCCTCCTCCTATGGCTCCCCTCCCTGATCCAGAGTCCCTCCCCATCTCTCCTGGAGCCCCTTGAGGGACTGGAAGGGGCTTGAAGGTCTCCCCGGAGCCTTCTCTTCTCCAGGCTGAACCCCCCCAACTCTCTCAGCCCCCCGCTCCCAGCAGAGGGGCTCCAGCCCTCCCAGCATCTCTGGGGCCTCTTCTGGCCCCACTCCAACAGCTCCATGTCCTTCTGGTGTTGGTGGCCCCAGAGCTGGAGGCAGCACTGGGGGGGGGTCTCCCCAGAGGGGAGCAGAGGGGCAGAATCCCTCCAGCATCCCTTCCCTCCTGCGTGTCAAACGGTGTCATCAGCAAACTTGCTGAGGGTGCACTCGATCCCACTGTCCCTGTCACCAACAGAGATGTTGAACAGCACTGATCCCTGGGGAACCCCACTCCTCACTGGTCTCCACTCATTATACAAGCACCTTTTATTTTAGGTGGTTGGTTTGGGGTTTTTTTTTGGACAGGATTCCCAAACTGTGTCCCCAATTTGCAGTGAACCATTGAACTCCACCTCCTGCCCCATCTCAGCAGCACCCCCAAATTGCTGCTCTCTGCAGAGCTGGGCAGGGGGGGTGATGCTGAGCAGCCCTGACCCCCCCTCTTCCCGTAGCTCCCTAAATTCATCCCAGCCATCCTGTCCTGCTCCGTCCTCCTGCATCTCCCCAGCTCTTCTCCACACGCACGGTGAGTGTGGGATGCTGAGGGGCATGGGGAGGGGATGCACCGACTCCCTGACTGAGCTGGAACATCACGGGAAATTTAAACAGCAAGGATTTAATGACAGGGGCTGGACCAGGGCCAGGAAATTCAGCCCAAGGCACCTTCTCCTGTGAAGAGCATCGGCGGCGGCTCCCCCTCTGAAGAAAAGTCACCAGAGCGCGGGGTTTGGGTGGTTTCCAGGTGATGGCATCGCTGGAGCCGTGCTGCTCTGTGACGTTATGGATCCAGCAGCTGCCCAAAATATGGCTCTATCCCCTGTGCTGCCGTGTCCTTGGGGTCAGCTTGGTGCCTACTCCCCGTGTGCAGGGTCACATCCCAACGTGGGATGGTGCTGCCCCAGCAAACTGACCACAATTCCCTGTTCACCTCTCATGGCTGCAGCCACCAGGTTAAATATTCCCCTGGAGTATCTTCTTTGGGGTGGTTTTATTTTTGCTTTAAGGCTCATTGTGGCTTGAAGTATTTAGATAATCCATCACGGAACAGCCTTCTCCTTGCAGGTAACTTCCCTATGTCAGGATTGCTTTAACTCAGTGTGTTCCCCACCACCACCAACCCAGTCCATGGCATGTGGGAAACGCCAGCCCTGGGAGACCCTCCCTCCGATGGTGCTCTGTGGCCACAGGAAATTAAAAAGCACAAGCTCGAGGCTGAGAGAGCAGAGCAGGAACGACGCCGGCAGCGTGCTGCGTGGTTGGGATCGCTGCTCGGGCCCCGCGAGGCTGGAGATCACACCTTCCCAGGGCCCTCTCTGAAACGCAGCCAGCCAATAATCCTTTCCTTCCCCCAAAACAGGAGCTCAGGTCCAGTAAACTGCAAAAATCATATTGGAAGGGGCGACGGCGGCATCCAGGGCTCTGGGGACGGGGTTCCACAGGCAGGTCTGCAGGAACGTGTTGGAAAATAAGCTTCTCTGTCTTGGTTTGTGAGTTAGGGCTCCATCCAACCACACTGGGATTCCTCCTGCCTTTCCTCCTCCTCCTCCTGCTGCCCAGAGTGGTGCATAAGGAGTGGTGATGGAGTGGCTGATGAAGATGTGGGTTTTCTATTAATTAACCTCTCTCATCAGGGGTGGTTTGGACATTAGGAAGGTAATGAGGACGTGTCCTCACCCAGCTGCTTCTCGAGGCTGGAAGAACAGACTGACATGGTTGTTTTTCAGGTGTTTCCCTGTCTTTGACACGTCCCCAGCTCCAGGATGGGGCTGGAGGGGTCACAGCATCCCCTGGGACGTGTTCAGGCTGCTGTGCTGGTGGCCACTGGCTCTGCATCAGCCCCACCTGGAGCCCTGGAGGATCAGCAGAGCAAAACCCCAGGGTGGATCCCATTGGACTGGAGTTTTCTGTTGGTTTATGTCCCCCAGATGGCTTGGCCCTGGGTCAGGGATGCTTGGAGCATCCCCGGGTTTCGGTGACGAGCACAATTTCTGGGTTTGCCCCAATCCCTGCTCAGCCTTTCCCTCCTCCGCGGGTGCTTTTTAATCCTGCAAAAACACCATTTCAAAAAGACTTGAGCTTTCTGCAGCTCCTGACAGGTGTGTGCATCTCCTCTGGCCTTGCCAGCCTCAGGTTAATGAAGGGATTGCCAATTAACTGAAGCTAATGAGTTCTTCTTCTGCACGAGCTCGTTTTGGTTTTTCACAGTGGTTTTCCTCCAAGAAACAAATATTTGTGGCTTGCTCCAAGCTGCACCTCGGGATCCGCCAAACATGTGTGTGTCCTGGAACAAGTGCTCGCAGACTAGCAAGCAGAGAGATGCTGACTAATTGAAATAAATTGGCAATTGTTAATAGCCTCTCCCTGAAAGAAACAAGGCGAAAAGCAAACATGGATGTGAGTTATCCCGCCGACATCAAAGGCCGTGTTTATCTTAGCGCTGCTGGCGCTGGAGATCTGTTGCAGGGCTGGACCCTTTGGTGAGGAACTAACAACTCGTTCGCAAATGAACTTTGGGAAGAGTCCAGGCACGGCTGCCAGCGGTCCTCTGGTCAGAGCCAGACCAGCCCCTGCAGGCTGTGGGGATGCTGGAGCCCTGGGAAGGGTCCCCAGGAAGAGCAGAGGTCTGTGCTTGGGGCTCCTGCCTGTTTCCAGACCAGTGGTGGGTGCACGAAGGAGGATTAACCCCCCCCCAAAGTTCAACTGCACACCTCGTGGTGGCTGTGCTCAGTGGGTTTTTGCTGTTAGACACTAGTGCTGGGGTGACAGGATGGTGTAAAGCCCCTCTTCGGGGTTGGCAGCATTTCACCGCCTGCTCCTCCCACCCCAACACCGAGACGGGACGTTCCCCCAGGAGGGATGGGGCTCAGCACCCACCCAGCATCACCCCAGCTCATCTCCTCCCCCAGGGAGTAGCAGGTGTTTGCCTGAATCACTCAGCAGTACAAACCCAGTTAATTAAGAATAATCAGCATCTGCTTGTTTTACTGCTAATGCAGAAGTGCTCTTTATCCAGGCCTTGGCCCTGGCACTTGCCCGTGTGGTTTCTTTATCTGGAAGTGACTTCATAAGGTGACATCAAACAGCAGGTCCCTGCCTGCGTCAAGAGTCATAGAATCATAGAATTGCCAGGGTTGGAAGGGACCTTTCAGATCATCTAGTCCAACCATCAACCTAACACTGACAAAAACCATCACCAAACCATGTCCCTCAGCACCATATCTACCTGTCTTTTGAATATCTCCAGGGATGGTGACTCGAGGAAGCCAAGGAGCACCTGGCTAGTTCATGGAGCGATCAGAGAAGCAGCACATGGAGCATCCAGACCCTTCCCAGAATGGATGAGTCACCTCCAATTTTCTTACTAGGTCCTTCCAGTGTCTGTTGGAGGCTGTTGCAAGGTGTGCTCCCTTCTGCTGTCTCAAGAACACATGGAGCAAAACCTTTTGGTACCCCCAGGTGAGGTGTACGCTGTGAGACCTGCTCGTTGGGGTCTGGTTCAGCCTGGGTGAAGGGAGGACTTGGACAGGAGCAGGATCTCCAGACGGGTCCAGCTGCTGGGGTGGGTCAGAGAATCACAGAATCATAGAATGGTTTGGGTTGGAAGGGACCTTAAAGATCATCTTGTTCCAAATGCTTTGTTCCAACCAGCAGAAACAGGCAGCAAGAGCTCCCTCCAGCTCCACTGTTGTTTCTTACAGGAGAAAGGACACCAAGTTCTGTGCCCCCCTGTGCAGGCTGCTGGGCAGCTGCAAATTCATGATGCTCATGGTCTACATCATCTCCACCAGCTCCCTGGCTGTGGAGACCAGCTACCGCTGCTGGTTGTACTGGGGGTACCTTTTCCAAGGTGAGGCATGGTGGCACTTCCCATGTGCCATGGCCAGGAGGGGAGGATTGGGGTCCAGCCCCTGTGGCAGCTCGGGGTGGCTGCCACCCTGCTGTTCTCCCCCGTGCCATTGCCTGCACCAGCCCAGGCCTGGCTGAAATGCCTTTCAGCTTCAGATGCCTTCACTGATTCGATAATTATTGTTCTTAAAATGCAATTGTTCAGCCATTCCGTGGCAGCCCTTTTTTCCCCTTGCGGCTTTAGCACAGCTAGCTGTAAGCACCCTTTTAATACTCAATTTTCACATTGAAAAATCCCTCTTGGTCACACTCCTTGATTTCCTTGTCTTACACAAGCCAGCTACTGTACGCAAACCTCTGAGCCTTAATTATATATCCCAGTAATATATAGCCAGGCCTGGCTAATGTCAAGAAACCCAGTCACGAGCGTCGGAGGTTTCTGAGAGCTCTGGCTGCAGGACCAGGCTCCGTGTGGGGAAGCGAGCGGCTCCGAGGGGCTGGTGGGGTGTTGTGGTGACTTGGGACGTGGCCAGGACCCTCCCGTGCTGGGCAGTGACCCAAGATGATAACCGTGGTGGGGTGAGCCTGGCTCACATCTGAAATGGTCACCGCGGGACGTGGTTGGGAGCATTGAACGTGAAAGCGGGGGAAGCACCAGCACAGGGCTTGGGGTCTGGCAATGTTTGCTTGCTCTTCTCTCCACGTCACAGATGCCTTCTTCATTGCTGTTTACACCACCAAGCTTCTGCTGAAGCTGTACGAGGAGCCTGTCACCTACTAGAAGAGCAGCTACAACATCTTGGACACCACCACCCTCCTCATTGCCTTCCTCTCGTACGTCTTTGCCTATGGACACCACCACGCACACCCACCTGGAGGGGACAACCAAGGGTCTCCAGACCCTCTACGTACTCAAGCTCATCAAGCACAGCAGCAGGATGAGGGTAAAGTACAGCTTATTAGTTAAGAGGAGGGATACCAAGCCCAGGAGCTGCGGGAGGCTTTGCCATAGGTGTTGGGTGCCCCCTGGCCTGAGAAGGCTTAGTGCTTGTGGTAGTTCATGAGAAAAGGAAAAAAACAATCATTCCTTATTTTTTAAGAAGCCCGTGGCTTGCCCATCATTTTTTTTTCCCCTGTTTCTCCTTCCCCCAAGGAGAGGAGAGATTTTCTGGTTTTACTGCAGCAGAGTAGGCTCAGTAAAAAAAAAAAACCCTATAAAACTTAGGTCACGTCCTATTCTTGGTCTGTGTGTATTTTTCTCTCCAGCACACCATCTCCTACTTAGCTTTCTCCTGACGACTCTGGAGGTTTGTTTTTCAGCAAGGAGCTTATGTGGGCAATGAATGCTCAGCCAGCATTTCTGCTGTGTAATTAATTGGCTGGGTAGCCCACCAGAAGTGGGATGTTTATGGGCACAGGGCTCTTATAATGTTCACTTCTGAGCCTTCGTTCCTCTAGTTTGGATCGTAAACTTCACTTATCACCAGGCTTTTATATGTTAATTATTCTGTGTCGCTGGGAGAAGGGAGGACACGTTGAAGCCCATGAAATAATGAATGGTTTGGGCACGGGTGGATGGGATGCTCCAGTTTGGTCTGGCTGGTTGTAAGAGAGCAAATTGGTGCAAGGCAAAACAGGGAGGCGTTTAAATCAGGGTAAGTGTGTGTTTGTTGGTTTGAGCCTCGCACTACGCACTGGTGGAACTCCCTGCCAGGAGATGCCTCGTCTGGGGACCACGAGGAAGAAAACCTGTAGGATAAGATTTGGCACCGTTGCCCCCTGAGGCGCTTAAAATGTTGAGGTGCTTTGTAAAAAAATCCCACTCGGCACAAATCTGCAAGTTTAAGAGCCTAAACGCCTTTGAAAATCCAGACCATGCATCACGGGGTTTTGATGGAAGTCGGTGGGACTTAACACCTAAGGGACTGGGGCCACTGGGAGATTCCATCCTGGCTTTGGGTGAGAATGCCTAGAATGGCAGTACTGGGGGAAAAAAATACCGAAGAGGAAAATTCTTTAGGCTCTCACAGTCCTTTCCTGTTCCAGGGATGCTATAAATACCCTGCAAAGCCCTGCCGTGACGCTGCTTTCCAGCTCCGGGGGCCTTTGGAACTGGCCTTTGCGTCCTGACCTGAAGGGACAAGTGCCCTGAGCCGCTTGGCATCCCAAGAGACAACACCTACTGGCTTAAAATTTGTTTTAAAACGTGATGGGGCCGTCTAAATGCATTTTGCTGAAGGTGCGGGGAGGCTATTTATGTCTCTGTGTGTATTGTAATTTATTAATTGAAGCCTAAATTAGCCCTCAACAGGTTAGCAGTATTTAATGCAGAGAGCTCAAACATGCAACACATTCTTGGCACGTTTCCCTTTATTAATTAAAAACCTCTTTAAAACACTCTGCCTTCCACCTTGGAGCAATAAATTTCCACCTTGAGGAAATAATTTCCTTGTTGTATTCCATACAGAGACGTTCTGTTAGCTGCAATCCCTGTTTTAGTGTAGGCCCCCATTCATCCTTATTTTAACTTCAAAATAAACTTTAAAAATGCCAGGTTGTTCTGTAAAAAAAAAAAAAAAAAAAAAAAAATAGAAAAAATCTGTTTTTTCTTCAACATCTGTTCTGAAGAAAAAAAAAAAAAAAAAAAAAAAAATTGAAAAAATCGACTTTTTCTGCTTTTTTAAAAATATATTTGGGATTAATCCTGATGTAGTTTACTACCTGTGCAGACTGTGAACCACAAAGGTCTTTCTTAATAAAAGCTCATAGGACTCCACAGCGGTTCCTCAAGGAGCCAGAGAAGCCTTGGCAATAGAAAATGGTCCTGCACGGGAGGCACTCGCCTGCCTGCAGTTGCTGGGAGTGTTTTACAGCCCTCCAGTTGCCCCCAGCTCTGGGTGGCTGGTTTTCTTTATGACCACGTGCCACAGCCCAAACCTGACCCACGCCATGACACATATCGGCAAAAATGTCACCTGATTTTGGGGGTTGAATGGCTTTTGTTCCCCTGCTAGTCCTGGGTTGCGCCTGCCGGAGAGACCTACGTGTGCAGGGAGGCAGGAAAACCCTCCGCTGGTTCCTCCAGGAATTTGTACCAGACTGGGTGGGTTTGGGGCTGGTCTAGTTTGGGTTTTCTGAGCTGGTTCTGCAGACAACGTTGGTGCGGGTGTTGCCTCTGTGTTGGATGCTGCCCTTCCCTGCTAATCCACACATAGCATGGTCAGGGGATTTTCTGGAGCAGGCAAGACTTGCAAAAGCCAGGAATTCTTCAGGAAAACACTGTGGGACTCCTTAATCCATCAGAACAAGCTTGGGATGGAGGAGGAGAACGAGAAGAACCCCTTGCTCTAGCTTCCCTGCTGGTAGGTACCATTCGAGCAGTTCATCTGGCCGCATTTCAGAGCTTTAATTTGAGATGCTGTTGACAGTCAGAGGTGATGGATGGACAGTCCTTGAATGGGTGAACTGTGTTGGATTCCCCCTGGCACTTGCAGGAACAGTGTTCCCGGGGCAGGGGGGGGACAGCCAGCCAGGGGAACGTACCACGGACACAAGAGACTGCGTGCAGTTGTCTGTCATCTGGAGTTCATGGAAAATTTTGCATTTGCCTAAAAGTCGTTACCAACAATCAGCTCAGTTCACCAAACCAACACTCCTGTCCACTCCCAGGAGGGTATTTTGTATATGTTGGTGTCATATGTGGGTCTTTATAGGAAGTGAGATGGTGTCAAAGGTGGTATCGCATCCCTTCCCGGTGATCCCAGGCTTTTCCTGGGGTTTTCCCATGCTGAGCAGCCGTGGAGGGATGAGGGACAAGGGATGAGGGATGAGGGATGGCTGCAGACTCCTCTCCCATCCTGCATGGCCAGGGAGGAGCTGCCGGACACTGATGGCAGCAGAGATATCATTCTACCTCCAGTTTGTGCTCAGACCCCAAGGCAGGAGGGTTTATAGGACTGCTGGTTTTATTCAGCTAATTAATTAGAGCTGAAACCGGGGAAGATCTGTATCCTTTATCAATAGGAATCTGTTATTCTGTCAGTCACCTGTCCATATTTCAAAGGCGGTGAGAAGCCCCTGTGTCCTAGGTGTGATGCTTTTGGGACCAAGCAACCCCCCAGTCTTGCCGCTGCAAGCACTTACCACTGAGCCCTATGAGGGCCACCACTGAGCCCAGCCTCTGGACTTTTGTCCTGCTCCCATGCATCCTGGTGGTTGTCCCTTCCCTCTCCTGAATTCCCAGTAAAGCCCTCTGGATGCATGGGAGGGAGCTGGTTCAGCAATGGTCCGGGGTGGCTGCTGCTTCCCACATCCCCAGCCCTGCTTCCCAGCTTTCATCTGGATTCTGGAGGGCTGCTGAAGAAGCCTTTTAATTAACTAGTGATTGCTTTAGGAAAAGCATGAAGTGCTTGACAGTGAACTTGTCTTCCAGATCCCTGGGAAAATTTGCTTTGATAGACAAACTGCCCTGCCCAGTGTTGAAAATTCAGAGGGGGGGAAATCTCTGAAGCTGACAGCAGAGAGACCTGTCCTAGCTGATTTAAACCTGGAACCTCTGAGGAACAGAGAAACTGTTCCGTTTTAAAAAAGAAAGAGAAAGAAGAGGAAGATTTCATATGGCTTGTGAGTTATGCTGTGGTTTGGAACTAACTCTCTGGTCTGCTTAAATGCATTTGCAGGTTGATGGCTGGACAGACTTACAGCGTCGATGGATCATTATGGGTTTACGAGCAGCCACGTGTTCATAGTCATGTTCATCTCGCTGGACAGCTTCATCTTCTCCTCCAATGTGCTGATGGTGCTTGTGATAACCAAAGCCCAGGTCCTGAGAGCTCTGTGCACGTGTGTGTGAGCGTGGGTGTGTGTGCTACCAGCTAATGGGCTCTGGTTGGAAAGCTGGTGCTTGGCTGCTTGCAGAAGTTGGCTTCTGGTCCAGCTGGAAACATTCTGGATACACAAGTCCCCAGTCGCTGAACAGAGTAAGTGTATCTTTCCCCACGGTCCCCTTTTTGGGTCATCTTTACACCTCTGCTTTGATTATTTTTCCATGACTCCTCCTGCACAGCCAGTCCCCTGGTCTCCTGGGTACACACCTTCACCCAGATCCTCTCACCCACCACCCATTTCTGCCTTCCTTTAACCCAAGGCTGCTCTTGTGGTCTTGTAGATGCCTATGGCCCTTCTGCAATGAATTCCCAGCTGGATGTGCTGGAGGAATATGGCAAATCCCATGCAAGAGGCATCTGCTCCCCAGCAGCAGTCGGTTGCCAGCCCTGAGGTGGTCCTGCTTAACACCTCTTCTGCTGAATGGGGCTGGACCAGGGTTTTTTAGAAGCCCAAGTTTTCTTGATGGATCTCTTGACCTCCCAGGTGTGACCAATGCCCAGGGCCTCACTCCCATCCCTGCGGTTTGGCATTGGCAGGACTTGCCTCAGAAGCACGGAGGAGAAGTTTAAAAAGAAAAAAAAGTTTAAAAAAGTTAAAAAGAAATCCTTTTAGGTCATGTCAAGCCAATGGCCCCATCCAGGAGCAGCTTGGACGCCTTTTGCTGTGAGCACTTGAGGGAGGTCGTGTTCCTCCCCGGTCTCTCGCAGCCCGTGGATGCGACGGATCCAAAATGCTACCACGGGCTTGGAACTCGTGCTGCAGCCTCTGTAGGAGAGCTGTGCACCACTTGATAAAGGGCTTTTGCAAAGCTGACTTGAAATAAATGCAGTAAAGCTGTCACTGAAATGTAAATGATTAGAGGAACGTGACTCCCTGTTTCCCCCAACTCTTCTGCTCGTTCTTGCTTTTAGAAAACATAATTTAAAAATAATCAGTTCAGGATGGCTCAGTCGAGAATGTTCTTGCCTTTGGGCCAGAAAATGACTGGTTTGAGTACTAGACTGAGTGGCCGATTTGGGTCAGTGGTTTGGGTCCCACCCCATGGGCAGGGGTGGGGGTCCCAGCAGAGCTGCAGGACCTGCCTGCCTTGGTGGGTGCCAGGGAACCCCCGGGCTCCCTCCCACGGGACACAGGTCCCCATCCCTTCAGCCCCTGCACTGCCCGGCACGTCCGGCTACTCTGAAAGTGCATTGGGGATGGGGGTCACAGGCAGCCCCCCTTCCAGCCTGTGGGGAGGGGTCTGTAGGGTGACAGTCCCAAGTGTCACCTCCTTCTTGCTAACAGCGTTTTCTTCTTGGCTTTCGTTTCTTTTTCACAGCGCAAAATCACTCAAGGTGAAGATTTCAGTGGATGACATCGAAAAGATTTGGTGCCATTATGGAGGGGTTTTGTTTCACCAGCCCATTTATTGATCTCTATTTGCCATGCCTGGACCTCCAGGATGACCCACTGAACAGGTCAGTAATGGTGGAGCTGGTGACAGTAAGAGAGACTCCAAGTTATAAAAACAGATGCCTTTTTGATGTACTAAATTATTTTCTTGGAAGGAATGGACATTTTGGGGCTGTTCTCTCTAGAGAAAACGCTACTGGTTTCATCACAAGCAGTGTTGGGAGCCTAGGAAGGTACCAGCATAGAAATGGGACTGGTTTCCCCCCCCATCAGGAGGGCTAAGGCCATTTCCCAGCTCCGTACAGTGTTGGTGTGGGATCGGTGTCCACCACAAATGTGCTAAAGTTCCTGCTAGAAAATTCCCCATTCTTTACTGTCCTTCATTGCACCCCAGCCCCAGCACGTCCTGGAGCTGACAAAGCCCTGGGTGTCCCCTGGGTGCATGGCAAGGGTCCATCCTTGGGGTTGGGCTCCAAGTTCCACCCCTCAGTGTGCCTGGGAGAGAGGTGAGAGCTCATCCCGGATTTCTGGGGTTGGGGGTTGGGGGACACGTTTGCACCCGAGTTTGGGAGGTGAGGAGGACTTGCCACCTTCTTACATTGGTAGTCCAGGCTGAGCTTGGACTCAGCTTTACCTCAGCCGTGGACTTCTCTGGATCTTGTTTGGGGAACAACTAACCCCAGGCAGTGAGTCTAAACCCTGTAACCAGCAAAACCTCCCACAAATCCCCCAAATGGAGCCTGCTGAGTTTTACATGTCTTGGGTTAACCTTAATGCAATACAAGCCTATGATCACAGGCTCGGTACCTATTGTTTAAGAAACCCACAGTCTGGCCTGGAGTGCAGAAAAAATTCCCTGGATATCAAAAATTGCCTTTTGCCCTGTTCCCCAGGTGGCTGTGGTTACTGTCAGCAGCCTCTGTGTTATTTTGAATGCACTGATTGGGACTAGAGCTTCTGAAAAGGTTTTGTTGTGTACTTGGTGTGAGAAACTGGGACCTAACGCTTGGCACACGTTGTGGAGCCAGTCCTGGGTTGCTCTTCTGCCGTTCTCCTCTGATCTTTTGGGAGAAAAATATTTGCAAAGATGCTAAAGAAAATCTGTAGAGCCAGGGGGCTCAATTCATGTAAAATGCTCGGGACCTTTGCACTGCTCCTTGCCCCGTGGGGTGAATAGAGGGTGCTTGCAGAAGGTGCAGTTCTCTATATGCCTTAGACATGGCATTTCCCACCTTGTGTGGTATTTGGGGCTTTTTTTACCATCCTCTCACTGCAGGTTGCAACATCACTATTTCAAACACACTGGTATATTGAGGGAGATTGTGGAGGTCACCAAAGGAAAATCTTTGCCGGCTCGTGAGAAGAGGAAAAGTTAGGAGCTCTTTAGGGGGAACGTGATCCTTGGTGGCTGTCAGAGCTCTGCCTACAACCTCCTCTTCCAACCTTCATTAAAACAAGCCAGAAATGTTTGAGATTACAAATAATTCAGAAAATATCTGCTCTCCTTTCTGCTAGCGCTGCCGCCGGTGTTGGCCTTGGGGCTGCAGCAGCTGCTGATGGAGGGAGGGGATGGAGGGAGGCACGTTGCCTCTTGGAGCTGGAGGAACCGTGGGCTGGGAAAGGATCAGAGCCTGGGTCTTTTTCCTGGAAACCTTGTGGCAAGGCTGGGAGTGGAGCCCAGGCCTCCCGTGTGCTCTCCCTGCCAGCTCCCTCTTTCTAAGATCGAGCAGCCTCAGCGTAGCTCTGCGTCAGAGCAAACCCACCCGCGCTAGGGCAATGGATTGTGATCTTCTCTGAAGGAAGCAGCTCGTTTCTGTGCTCTGGTGCTGATCAGTATCTTGAAATAACCCGCTTGGGTTTGTCTGGAGGCTTTTTTTAACGCAAACACACCCACCTGGCTTTGGGTAATTGGAGAAGGAAAGAGGAGACCGGAGGAGCAGCAGCTGTTCCTCACGGCACAGGGTGTACCGGTGCCGAGGTACAGCCCCAAAGCATGGACACCATGGCCGTGACGGTCAACCTGCTTGAGATGATGAGGAACGAGTCACCCTGACCCTCTGCTGGTTATCCAGGGATTATCAGAGCGGGGCTGGCTGCTCAGCTCTGCTTCACCCAGGGCACAGTCCCCACACTACGGCAGGGACAGGGAAATGAGCGTTGGGGATGGTGAAAAGGAGGAGAGTGCCTGGGAGCAATGGGTTTGGGGGTTTGGGTCTCTCTGGGATGCGTGACATGGGGAGAGGGGTAGGGACACTGGGGGTTCAGGGGTGCTCCTGGGCTCCTGCAGCGAGTGGGCAGGCTCGAGCTTCCAGTGACCTGGACATGAGGCTGCCACAAGTGTTGCCTTTGATGGCATAACACCAAAGGTTGAATTTTTCTCAGTCTCAATAGCTTCTATATGACCGTTCCTTGCAGTTCTGCACCATCAGCGGGAAGTTCAGTATCACCAGAGGAACATCTTAAAAAATACCCTCTTCGTTTCTATGCTATGGCTTCCAGCAGTAAAATAAACAAGAGCCAGACACGAGCAGTATCTAAGCAAAATTATTGACACATCCCTACGGAGAGGGGTGGGTTGGTTTTGCAGAGCTCTCTCTGCCACTGCCGTGGTCCTCCCTGCCTCTCGCCAACCCCACAGAACTCATCCCCATGGATCTTTAAAATCCTTTGCGATACCAGCCCCGGGTTGCTGTTGGCAGGGGGTTTGTGCCCCAAAGCCTTTGCCCGAGCTGGCTGAGAGCTGCCAACAGGAGCTCCTTGTAAAAGGGCGAAGGAGAAACCAATGACACGAGCCCCGGCTCAATTTGGTTTTCATGTTCTCGTTTGTAATAATTTTGTGTTTTATGAGGGATACTTCCTAAAGCTTCCCCAACATGATGGAAACACATGTGGTGCTGTAATGCGTGATGTGACCCTTTTTGGTGGAGAAACGGGATCAAAACCTGCTTTTCTCTGACAGCTACGTGTGATACTGCCCAGTGAGATGGACAGTCGGTGGGACACGGGGCACCCCACCTTCCCCCAGGGATGCCCGCACCGTTCACCCCTCCAGAATTACTGCCTGTGTATCTCTGCATGCTCAGTTTCCAGGTGAATTTTTCTTGCTAATTCATTATTCAAACTTTTTCTTCTCTCTCTTTTTTTTTTTTTTTAAATTTATTTTTTTTTCCCCAGCTGTGTGCCCATGCATGTCCATCTGTCACCCCCGGAGTGACATGGAAAACATCGCTTGGGATTTTATCTGAAGGGCAGGTTTGCTCCTGTGCTCACTTCAAGGACGGAGCCAAACCGGGGGAAGCAAATGCTAACCCTAGAAAGGGTTTCTGCTGGTTTCAAAGCTAATAATGCCAAGGTTAAAGGTCTTTTGCTTATTTGAATTAGCAAATCCCTCTGCAACAGGTATGACCGAGGCGTCAGCGTCACTGCCTGCGTTTGGGCCACACCACAGTAGGTGTCTCTGCACTGGAATAATTCCTGCTGCATTTGTGGTCAGGTGAGTGATGAGGGTCACCATGCCCATCAGCCAGGACCTCTGCCATCCCCTTCCCCACAGCATCCCCAAAACCACGGGGTCCTGGCTCTCACTGCACCTACAGCAGCACCCTGCCAGGCATCCCCAGCTCGGGATGCGGGCTGTGGGTAATCCTGGTTTTCATTATTTTAATGATGAGATAAAACTTCTGTGTAGTGTGAAAAACAATCCTAAGCCTCCCTGTGTTTATAGGAAGGGCTCAGACAGGCTGAAGTGATGGTGTGCAAGGGCTGGATGGAGAGACTGCAGGACAGCAGCCAGCGTGAAAGGACACTGGTCATAAATAGTCTGGGGATATTTTTTAACTGAAAATAAAGTTCTACTGGCAGGAAAGTGCAACAGTGACATCGGTGAGTAATTCAGGATGAATGCAGAGGCCAGCAATTGCATGTAGCAACCAAAAAGTGGTAAAATCCTCTAACCCTGCTGATGGATTTCTAATTTCCATCTGGGAATGGCAAAGTGCTCTAAAGTTTTTCAGATTCCTCAAGATATTGAGGCCTTGCTTGATGGCCAGAAATGTTGCTGCTTTGGAAGAAGCCTCTTTGCCCCTTGATTTGGTGCTGGAGATGTGCATCCGAGCCCGGGAGCTGCAGAGGGCTGCAGTGAGGTATGTGATGTGGGCAGCATTTTGGGTGCAAAAAGCCTGAGTGCTGGGGCTGGGAGCAGACTGGCTGCGATAACGGCAGCTAGGGATGTCCTCAGACACTTCTGTGCATTTCCCACCTTCAGCTTCACCTCACATCCCCAGAAACTTCATTTTCCCTGCAGCCCTGTGCAGCTTTGGATGGGCTGAGCTGGACCCAGAACTGCTGAAGCACCTTGAGACACTCTCTGAAGGTGT
>NW_015090893.1:16083809-16104141 GCF_001431845.1 Calidris pugnax | reverse complement strand
AACTTTTTCTTCTCTCTCTTTTTTTTTTTTTTTAAATTTATTTTTTTTTCCCCAGCTGTGTGCCCATGCATGTCCATCTGTCACCCCCGGAGTGACACGGAAAACATCGCTTGGGATTTTATCTGAAGGGCAGGTTTGCTCCTGTGCTCACTTCAAGGACGGAGCCAAACCGGGGGAAGCAAATGCTAACCCTAGAAAGGGTTTCTGCTGGTTTCAAAGCTAATAATGCCAAGGTTAAAGGTCTTTTGCTTATTTGAATTAGCAAATCCCTCTGCAACAGGTATGACCGAGGTGTCAGCGTCACTGCCTGCGTTTGGGCCACACCACAGTAGGTGTCTCTGCACTGGGATAATTCCTGCTGCATTTGTGGTCAGGTGAGTGATGAGGGTCACCATGCCCATCAGCCAGGACCTCTGCCATCCCCTTCCCCACAGCATCCCCAAAACCACGGGGTCCTGGCTCTCACTGCACCTACAGCAGCACCCTGCCAGGCATCCCCAGCTCGGGATGCGGGCTGTGGGTAATCCTGGTTTTCATTATTTTAATGATGAGATAAAACTTCTGTGTAGTGTGAAAAACAATCCTAAGCCTCCCTGTGTTTATAGGAAGGGCTCAGACAGGCTGAAGTGATGGTGTGCAAGGGCTGGAGAGACTGCAGGACAGCAGCCAGCGTGAAAGGACACTGGTCATAAATAGTCTGGGGATATTTTTTAACTGAAAATAAAGTTCTACTGGCAGGAAAGTGCAACAGTGACATCGGTGAGTAATTCAGGATGAATGCAGAGGCCAGCAATCACATGTAGCAACGAAAAAGTGGTAAAATCCTCTAACCCTGCTGATGGATTTCTAATTTCCATCTGGGAATGGCAAAGTGCTCTAAAGTTTTTCAGATTCCTCAAGATATTGAGGCCTTGCTTGATGGCCAGAAATGTTGCTGCTTTGGAAGAAGCCTCTTTGCCCCTTGTTTTGGTGCTGGAGATGTGCATCTGAGCCCGGGAGCTGCAGAGGGCTGCGGTGAGGTATGTGCTGTGGGCAACATTTTAGGTGCAAAAAGCCTAAGTGCTGGGGCTGGGAGCAGACTGGCTGCGATAACGGCAGCTAGGGATGTCCTCAGACACTTCTGTGCATTTCCCACCTTCAGCTTCACCTCACATCCCCAGAAACTTCATTTTCCCTGCAGCCCTGTGCAGCTTTGGATGGGCTGAGCTGGACCCAGAACTGCTGAAACACCTTGAGACACTCTCTGAAGGTGTCAGGACATTGCTGAACTGCTTTGCTCAGGCTGGGGAGCAGGAAATATCCCTCTGGCCAGTGGGTTCAGTTTTGGGAGGTGCCAGGAGCCTTTCTGGTGGCCCACATGCAGTGTGATGCTGCCCCTTGTATTTGGGGAGACTTGGAGAGCAACCACATATGAAATGGGGGTTCTCAGCAAAGAGACCCTGCATATTAATAAGGGAAATTAATGTACTTGGTGAGTTGGCTTCTCCTGCACTTCGGACTGGTGTCAATTAGGACCTGGCCAAAGAAGTCAGGAGGGCTGCACCGGCGTAAACCGGGCTTCATAAAATAAAAAAGAGAGGCCCCTTTTTTGTCAGGCGATGGCTTTTCCTCAGAAGCTAAATGATACATAATGTTTATATAGTGTTTTGCCTCTCCTAAATGCAGGCTAGACATTAATTGATTCCAGGTTTGCTCTGTGAAGTAGGTCAGCTCTTTCCATGTGGCAGATAAAGGAGCGGCGGGGATAGCCGAGGGGTCAGCGCCGGCGCGGGGGCACCTACAGGCATCCTCGCCCTCGCACCACGCCGCCTCCCTAAATATACAGCCCTTCTGATGTATGTGGAAATCAGCTGGGACTCTGTAAACCCGGCTACATTAAGCCCGGTTCAAATGAAGTCTGTTTATGTCTCCAGCTCTCGCTGCCGGTCAAAGCGGGACCGAGCCTTCAAAGCCTCTTAAACCTCTGCTCTGACCGTCTTGAAGTGAAATATAAAGTACTCGCTGGGACCAGGCAGGAGGCCAGGGACCCCTTTCAGACTCACCCCCCCTCCCGCCTCTCCTCGAGCTTTCGCTCGTGGGGGACGTTTAGAAAAGGCATCGCACATTTTAAACAGTGATGGAAAAAAATAATTTCAATTCACTTCTGTTTACATAGCGCTGGAAGCTTGGGAGGGTTTGTAGAGATGATTATTAATGGTTTAAACGGGCACGGCAAAAAAATGTTGCCTTGGTGTGGGAACACGCGCTGGCTCTCGAGCCCCCGGTGCTGGTGTAGACAAGGGGTGGCCCCATGAGCTGCCCCGGAGGAGCTGGGGAGGGAGGACCTAATGGTTTGGTGGGTCCCATCATTGTGTTTCCTTTTGGTGTCTTGGAAACAGCCTCCTGCGCATCCTGCTGATGTTGGGCTACCAAAACCCAAAGCCAGGATCTGGGGAAACCCTTGGCTCTTGCTTGTGCCTCCGTCTCTGGATGCCCGGCATGGAGGTACTGGGTGACCAGATGGTAGGGAAGCAGGATGTCACCATGCTCAGAGCATTGCTCCTTCCCTACTGTCTCAAAGCTGACCTGCACAGCCTCTATCTGGCTTGATTTCCTAAATTTGATCCAGCTTTTTGGGAGCGAGGCCCTTTATTTTTGGGTTGGACGCTGTGTGAACCAGAGGGTTCTCCTCCGAAGGAGGTGGGGTCATGTCCCAGTGTGCCCTGGGTGGATGTGAGAAGGACATCGTGTCCAATGTAACATGTCCTGACCTTGTCCCACCAGCAGCAGAGGTGGGGATGAGCAGGCAAGGGCACCCCTGCGGCACGAGCCCGGCCCACGTGTTACACGCATCCTTGCACGCGTCCATCAGAAGACTCCGACGTGGTTTTACTGGTCTGTGGCACAGCGGGATCTTGCACCTATAAAACTGCTCTTAATTACTTCCTCAGTCGCTTAACCAGGGTGATGTTGATTTTGTCTTATAACCCGATAGGACTTTATTTAGCATAGCCCCCTGCCCACCCTAACTCTCTTGCCTGGGTGTATGGATGTATGACCATACACTGCGGGCACGTGTCCGTGGATGGTTTTTGGACACCCATTGACCTGCTCTTCGAAACTGCCCATGCCATTTTTGGTCTCCAGCCTGTCCCCACCACGCTGCAGCACTTCTACACGCTGTGATGCTGCTGTGGGGCTCTAGCAGCTTGGCAGACACCTGCACGAGGGGTAACAGACTGTGAAGAGCCTGGTTTGGAGGGTGACAAGCTCCTGGTCCTCCCTCCCAGTGTGGCCAACTCAGGGAGGAGGGATTGTCCCCTGTCACGGTGGCACTGAGCACCTCCCATCTGCTTCACCTTGCCTTGCCAACTGAGTTTGAAGCAATGGCTGTAGTAGCAAAGAAAATAGCAGAGAAAATGAGAGTTGGGAACTGAGCCCATGCCAGCATCAGCTCCCGCAGCGCCCAGGCTCCGCTTTGAAGCTCTCCACTCAAAATACCACCTCCTGTGATCCCTGGGGATTACCCTGCGCCGTGGTACTCATCCGGGTGCCAATATTACACAATGCATATGCACACAATTCATCTGCCTGCTTTGCAAGTCAGCCTTGCACAACAGATTCTGGGGGCGCTTGAAGGCATGTTGGTGTTCGAGGCTGGATGGCTGTTATTACTAGCACCCTGGCTCTAGCTGAAACAAGTGTAGGACTAATCTGACCTCATTAACCAACGCTGATGTATTCTAAAAACCAATCTGCAATGTGTGAAACCTCGCATTTAAAAGAGAAAAATTAATTTACAATGAAGAGCCTGGTTTGGAGGGTGACAAGCTCCTGGTCCTCCCTCCCAGTGTGGCCAACTCAGGGAGGAGGGATTGTCCCCTGTCACGGTGGCACTGAGCACCTCCCATCTGCTTCACCTTGCCTTGCCAACTGAGTTTGAAGCAATGGCTGTAGTAGCAAAGAAAATAGCAGAGAAAATGAGAGTTGGGAACTGAGCCCATGCCAGCATCAGCTCCCGCAGCGCCCAGGCTCCGCTTTGAAGCTCTCCACTCAAAATACCACCTCCTGTGATCCCTGGGGATTACCCTGCGCCGTGGTACTCATCCGGGTGCCAATATTACACAATGCATATGCACACAATTCATCTGCCTGCTTTGCAAGTCAGCCTTGCACAACAGATTCTGGGGGCGCTTGAAGGCATGTTGGTGTTCGAGGCTGGATGGCTGTTATTACTAGCACCCTGGCTCTAGCTGAAACAAGTGTAGGACTAATCTGACCTCATTAACCAACGCTGATGTATTCTAAAAACCAATCTGCAATGTGTGAAACATCGCATTTAAAAGAGAAAAATTAATTTGTGAGGATAAAGCAGTTTTGGAGGCTTTTGCACAGAGACCAGAGACTGGTCTTTTCTGGAGGTCTCCCTCGAGGTGTTGTGGGCTACATTTCTCCAAGACTGCAGACCCTGAGCAATGTAGTTATATGACAGTGAGACATGGGCAGAGAAGGAGCTTCCCCCTGCAATCGTGGGGTTGCAGTGAGGTTTTTTTTTCCCTGTGTTGGAAGAAGGCGTTGGATGAAAGACTGAAAGTGTGAGTAATTCAGGGGCTGAGGAATGCTTCGTGTGCTTAGTCATCACCCTTGTGAACCAGGCAGGGAGAACAGCCTTTGTTCTGTGAGATAACCCCATCTCAGAGGGATTTTCCTTGAAAAAGGCTCAAAATTTATTCTGAAATGTGTGCTACCGCGTGGATTCCAGCCTCGTCCTGCACAAGAAGTAATTTTCAGATGGCTGCTGTATTTGATATGAGGCTCATAGGTGGCATCATGATCTAATATGTAAAAGCCACGAGACCCAGAACCAGCCCCACCACCTGTCCCAGCAGCAGGAATATCACAGGGGAGGGTTTAAACTCAGTGGGAACTTCCCCCAGTTCAAGGGGTGGAGAGTCCAGTTAGAAGAAGATTAAGAAAAGGCCTGAAAATGGGCTTTTTGTTGTAATAGGGATAATTACCTGAACCCTTCAGTGCACTCTTCTCTTGCGTGCCTGTGCACCAGGGCTAATTCCAATTGACCACGTTATTCCAGAATGATGCTGGTGCAGGAAGAGGAATGGTCCCAGAAGTTCTGGATCTGCCATTAATGCTTACAGGTGGGAGAGAGCACACGGGAGACATGCAACTGGGGACAAGAGTTATAGGAAGCGACACAAGATCTCAGACCAAGGCAGAAGCTGGCTGTGAAACATCCAAGGGATTGCAATGGATGTCTCATGGCTTACCATCCTCAGCACCAGATGCACCCTGGGGGCCTTGTTTTCTCCCCAGTTTTCCACCTTGCATGGAAATTGGGTGCTTCTGAAGAGATGCCCATGCAGGCTGGTTGTCCTGACCAGCTGCTGGTCCACATGACAACAATCTCCTCGCAGATATTCTCCTGGCAGGCTGTGCCCATGCCTGGTCCCTGCCTCACCGCCGAGTTCCTGCCTGGAGGGGGAAGATCAGCGATAGGGACAGAGACCTTTGGGTCCTCAGCCTTTGGGTTTGGATGCTACAGAGGAGAAAATGGTAAAACAAAACATTTGGAAATCTGTTTCTTATTTACTGTCCTGCCAAGTTGCTGTTAAGACTTGCTGGAATTGCAGTCCCAGAAAAACAGAGTGGAAAGGATTTTCCTGCTGATGTTGTTGGCAGTGGGAGAGACCTCGCTGCCTGCTGTGGGCTGGGACAGGTGGGGACGGGGACAGGGGTGGGCTTTCTGCTGGGTTGTGAGGGTGAGGAAAAGGTTTGTGAATGTTCCTTGTTTCTCCTCCACCCTTTATGAGAGGGAAGTTTATGAAATATTGTGAAGAACTGAAGGGAAACTTGGAGAAGACAGGTTTTGGTAGTGACGAAGGGCAATTGTGAAGAACTGAAGGGAAACTTGGAGAAAGGCTACTTGGAGAGACAGGTTTTGGTGGTGACGAAGGGTGAACATGATGGCAGGAGAGAAAGCATCAGATGCTTGGGCCAAAGTGGGTTTTTTTGCTGGATGTTTGGATGTTTCCATGCTCATGGCATCACCTGAGAGGATCTCCCAGCACTACCCAACCATGAGGCACCAAGGGAGATGCCGAGGCAGTCATTGCTCTGCGGGCAGTGGAGCAGGAGATGATTGGTGGTACCAGGGACCTCTTCCCGATGCAACGAGGTCTCGCATCTGCCCGTTTCCACCTCCAAGCGCCCGCCTCCCTCCTGGGAACGCCGCTTATCACCCCTGGCTGCTCGAGAGCACTGCAAGTGGGGTGAGCCAAGCAGGGAAAGTTTCCCAGAGACTTTTGGGCCGTGACGCCAGGGCTCATAATTGCCTTGGCAGAGGCGGCCACAGTTGTTCGAACCTGCCCTCTCGCCCGTGAGTCAGAGTGGAAGTGCCGGAGTCATGGGATGGCCGGGAGCAAAGATGCAAAGCTGGGAGTTGCTCTTCAGAGCTTTTTATTTCCTTGAGGGCAAGTCTGAAAAACACAAGTGAGGGAGCGTGAGGGACTCCGGCAGCCTCGGATCCTGCCTGCAGCCCGCAAAGGCAGCGCCAGGCTCTTCTGGAGGAGATGGTAGGCAGTACCTGCAGGGATGGGACCATCTCTGGGGGTCCCCAGTGATGGCGATGCCAGGGCAGGGAAAGCAACAATGTGGTTTGTGGGCACCCAGGGGTGAAGTGGGTGAGCCCTGGCACCGGTGACGTGTCCCGTGAGCCGTTCAGGGCATGTCTTGCAGAGGCGGTGTTCTCCTGGCAGCCACCATCCTGCTCGGGGCACGGGGGGACACAGCCAGCCCCAGCTCGTGCAGGAAGGTCTCGGGGAGCACTGAGCCCCCATGTGTGGAGCTGCATGCATGAGCATGTCCTGTTGAGGTCAGAAAGCACCAGGAGATATCTCAGGTTTTCCCGAGGACATCCTTGGAGGATCTGCTGCTGTGAGAACACTTTTGCTCTAAGGGGTTTTCCAGTCCCCCAATGGTTGATGCAATGGAACAAAGAGCAGAGCCGAGGGGGATAAAAGCTCAGCATCACCAGTCTGGGGAGCAGGGATGGGAGCTGCTTGCTCTCCCAGCATCGTCCTTGCCCATGACACTCTGTCTGAGCATGGGGAAAGAGGCAGGAGGAAGGGCTGGGGGTCCAAGGGAGCCAGGACAGATGGGTGCTGATGGAGCCATCCCTTTGCAGAGTCTCTGTGGAGAGGACTCAGCACACAGAGCCAGGACAGATGGGTGCTGATGGAGCCAGCACTTTGCAGAGCCTCTGTGGAGAGGACGCAGCACATGCACTGCTTCCAGCACATGGAAACTGTGATGGGTTATGGTCAACCTGGCTCCACAGGATGGCTGAAATGGTCAGAAACTGGTGGCAGCAGGGATGTCCTGAGGTGGGCATGGGATCCATCTGGAGGGAGGTGGGAATGGAAACCCCAGTATCAAGCTCTCCCCAACCTTGGGGAGGTCCTGTCGCCTCCAGACTCCAAGTTCATGGCTCGGAGCCATCTCTCGTTTAGTCCCAGTGAATTACTGAGCCCCAGGAAGCCTACCTTACTGAGGCTTTTGTAGAAGTCAAGGGCTCAAATTGAGCAGAAGCTTGGGGAAACCGTTTCCCTTGTTAAAATAAATGTATTAGTTTAATACGTACCAGGAGAGGATAGGGAGTTCTCCTTGTTAAATATTTACCAGTCAAACCCTGCTGAGGACTTACTTGGAGCAATTCAGCTTTAGTGATTTCCTTCTATTGTGGTCTAAGTCTCCAGCATCGCTGGGAAATCACCCAGCAGGGCTAGGAGAGCTGGCGGTGGACCCGAACCCCAGGCAGTGAAGCCAGTGCCAGGATGGTGCCCGATGCTCCTGGGACACCACAGAACCTCAGAGGGTCCCCAGATCCCCCCCAGGACCTCCATGGGGATGCCAGCACCCACCTGGAGTGATGGAGTGAGCAGCCTTGTTTCCAAAGAGAGCAAGGTGCAGGAAAGATGCTCAACAACTAGGCAAAAATAAATTAAAAGGAAAAAAAAAAAGATTAGTAGAGGCACAAAAGGTTGCTCTGTTCCCTACCTGTCCTGGCAGCCCCTGAGAGCATCCTCATAGCACTTTCCCAGACACACCGCGGTGAATGTTAACAAGGAGTGTAATTTCCACGGGGGCTGATCCCCTCGGGAGTGTGTATCTTTGAAAAGAACCCAAATCGTGAATTATCTTCGTTTCCCTAAGATGTCGCTCCTGCTACCCGATAGTAGAGTTAAGCCATATTCCAATAATCTTCTATAGTTCTGGATTTCCTGACACAGCTCTTCTATTTATAGGAACAATTTTATATTTATGTTATTTACATGTATATATACTAATTTGACACACATTTACATTATTAATTTAATTGTCTTTTACAAGTTTATATTCCAGCAATCTCTGATGGTTCAAGATTTCCTAACACTGATAACACATTTATATCTAATCAAGCTAAACTCAGATTATTTGTATTTTTGGTGACTCCACATTGTTTTGTAACCCTGTTGGTTCCCCTTAAACTCCCTGGAATAAAATGGAAGTACCAGATATGGGAAAACATGGGAGATCTCCCTGAGGATCTCTATGGAAAAGCTCAGGACTTGTTGATCCCTCGCTCTCCTAAATGCAGCCATCGCAGATTTTTCAAGGATCGAGGTGGATTTTTTTAAAGAACGACTCTATTAATAACATTAAGAGAAAACAGATGCGTCAGGTTTGCAACCAGAAATGTGGATATTCCAGGAGACATCAATTGTTAGAAGTAAACAGCAGCCCTGATTCAACAAATCTCTTAAGCAGACACTTAACTATAAGCATGCACTTAACAGAGGCTTCAGCGAGGCGTTAACATATGTTCTGCTATATAAGGAGGGACTTAAGTACGTACTTACAGTTAAGCTTGTGCTTAAGTGCTTTGTTGAATTGGGGCCAGCACTTCAGCTCTCCCTCTGTCTCCCTAACATTAACTGTGCCTGACATCCAGGAAATTCAAGCAGGGGCTGCTCTACTCACCTACCGGTGTTTCTTTTCCCTTCAGACGGTGCCTGCATCTATTTTCCAGCACGGATGAAACCTTCTGGGTGGCAGGGTGAGGCCATCTCCTGCACCTTTGTGCCCCCATCACTCCCCCTCCCTTGGGAACCCCCCACCACAGTGCCCATGGGGCCACCTGCAGAGAAACTGAGAAATGGTCACACTCATCAGGCTCCATGAAGACTCCGCCTAGAAGTCTTTTGTGCCTTTATTTTTATTGGGTTTTAAATCAAGATGGTTTTCCATAATATTTTGCGTGTTGTGCTTATTTTCAGGTGGTTGGTTATTTTAGTCCTGAGCACCAAGAACAGCACTGTGCAAAGATTTACCCACCCGGTCAACCTTTATGCATGAAAACTTAATTTTGCAATTTTTTTCCTTTTGTAGCTTTTTCTCCTGTTCCATCCCCCATCCACTGAATTGCGTGTATCAACAGAGGAACGTGAACGGGGAAGACTTGGTGGCTTCATGGCTTAAACTGATGACCTCCTGAACCAGCCTGGATGCTCTGAGGTGCCCTTCCAATTAGTTTGAGACTCTTTTTCTTGGCTGTTGGTCACCTGATGACCTCCTGAACCAGCCTGGATGCTCTGAGGTGCCTTTCCAATTAATTTGAGACTCTTCTTCTTGGCTGTTGGTCACCCTCATTTCAGACTGAAGTTACTGAGGATGAAGGTATTCCCATTCTGGTCGCTGCAATGGCGCTTTGAATCAGCACCACTTTGGAAACCCCAAAGCCCAGCTGTCAGATTTTTTCCATAGCTTGGGGTAAAATCATGATAATTTCTTGTCTTTTATTTTATTTCTCTGAAAACTGAACAGATCTTGTTTCATGAGCTGGGGGAACTGAGGGAAAGCAGGAACCAAGTTGGTACCTCCAGACCCAAATCACATGAACAAATCCTGAACCAAGCATCTCCAAAGTTTCTCTGATCTGTAGGTGAAGTTCTGCCCTTTTTGCAAAGAGAACTTTTGCACTTCTTTCAGCAGCTTTCTCCCCAGGATTTTACTTCTGGGCAGTTTTAAACTGTGGGTGAGACAGAAGCTCTCTGGAAGAGAGGAGCCTGTTGGACAGCAAACCTGCTGCCTTTCCCAGTCCCATCTTTCCTCTACTTCCATCCCTGGAGGGGTTCAAGGCCAGGCTGGATGGGGCTTTGAGCAACCTGGTGTGGTGGGAGGTGTCCCTGCCCAGGGCAGGGGGTGGGACTGGGTGATCTTTAAGGTCCCTTCCAACCCAAACCATGCTATGATTCTCCACTACTTCTACTCTGAATGTCATGGCTGGAGAGGCATGATCACTGCAAGAGAGAGGATTTTAATTTACCAGTGATGAACCTGCAGCCTTCAGTTAGGTGTGATTCAGGGAGCGTTGTCTAGGTACTATGGCTAAGTTTTCTTGAATAAAAAAAAAATAATAGAGACCTCAAGGACCAGCTCTTCACTGCTTATTTTCTTTGCGGATGGCAGCATCCAAGTTCCAGTTATTTCTGTCTTGGAAAATGAAAAACGCCACCAGAAGAAAAGGAATGTGAGTTTGCAGCACAGTTTGGTACCTGGAAGACTCCAGGCTGGAGTGCACAGTCCTGATTTATGGTGTACTTGTTAAAACCACTTGTTCTTGTCATAACAAAACAGATCGAAGTGAAGCTGGGTAGAAGGTCTCCTTCTAGTTGGCACTTCATCATGGCTTCTTAGTCTGTCTTAGGTTCTGGGGGTTTACAGTTATATAAAACTTAATGAATCAGTATACTTCAGATTTCCTTCCTAATGCATATGGGTTCAATTAACTGCACTGTTTGCTTATTTAAGCGTTTTCATTAAATTGCTTTACTATATTTTCCCGCAATTGAAAGGGAGCATGGTGGGGCTGATGCCATCTGCCACCATCAGTTTAGCAGAACCTTTTTCTTTGTTCAGACCCATTCTTTTTTATTAGAAGAGACCCTCCTACCCCCCCAGCTCCCTGTGTGCCACGCGCTTATTGCCTTCTCCTCTTCTGACTGCAGACTGATAAATGAAAAGCTTGTGCCAGGACCTTCATGTATGGTAGTTTTTAAGGCTCTCTTTTACAAGATCAGGTTGTGTTTTGCTCCCCCCTTCTCTCCCCCCTGCTTGCAGATTCCTTTTTGCTCCAGCTTGTGAATAAATAATTGTTGCTATTACAATAGCTCGCAGCTCTTGCTGCCTGGCTCTGCGGGGCAGGGATTGCTTTGGATCAAACACCCAGCCAGGCTACGGGACAGCAAGGACAAGGCAGGGGAGGCTTTTTCCTCGTATTTAAGGAATAGCAGATCCTAGATGTCTCACCAGATCCTCCCACAGCAGGGCATGGTGTCCCTTCCAGTGTCCCTGCTTCACCCATGGCTTCAATTTTGGATCTGGTGCCATTAGGACTTCCCACATCGTGCTTCCCCCAGCACAGAGGTAGTGTTTTCTTACATTCCTCCTCGATGCTTTACTCCATCCTTTCAAGCTCCATCTCACCAGTGGAAGGACTCATCGTGAGCAGCCCTGTGCTTCTCAAAGGGCTGGTGGTCCCACAGGGGATGCTGCCAGCATCCCTCCGAAACACCTCGCATGGCCACGGGGATCCACATCAGGGGCTGATGCTGCCTTTCACCCCCATTTTACAGACAAAATAAACTCAATAAACTCACGCACTTGGTTTGGGATATTCCTCCTCGATGCTTTACTCCATCCTTTCAAGCTCCATCTCACCAGTGGAAGGACTCATCGTGAGCAGCCCTGTGCTTCTCAAAGGGCTGGTGGTCCCACAGGGGATGCTGCCAGCATCCCTCCGAAACACCTCGCATGGCCACGGGGATCCACATCAGGGGCTGATGCTGCCTTTCACCCCCATTTTACAGACAAAATAAACTCAATAAACTCACGCACTTGGTTTGGGATGCAATCTGCACCCTGTTACCCAAAGCCAGTGTTTTACAGGCATCACTAATAGGAAGAACACCTCCTGAAGAATATAATAGAAGGTGGAAAAACAGTCATCCTGGAGGATTCTCATCCAGAGGTTGGCTTTTTGATTGAGGAGTGTTTGATATTGCATGGGTTATCTGCCTTCTCTCAGTGAGGGAACAGAGGAAGGCATTAGTGCTCCCAGAGCAAACTGATATTTTGCAACACAGTCTGGGGAGGAAAACGCCCTCGCGTTTATCATTTTCTGTTCCCTGCTACGGGCATTTCATGTAAGGGAAGATGCAAAGAGAATAAATAACTTGCCCTAAAGGCACACAATGAACCTGTGGCAAGAGAAGTGCTTTAAACCATTGCTTGGAAGAACCTTGCTCAAACAGCACTTCTGGTGAGGGGGTGGCAGCCCCTCATTCTCCCCAAAGTCTAAGGAAACTGCTGTGGCTGTGGAGGACCAGGGGATGATGCTGTGGGACCCTCACTCAGCCTGTGCCCCCTTCTGTAGAGGGGTTTCAGTTTGTGGAGCCATGTACCAGACCAGGCAGCTCCAAGAATGAAGAAGAAAGAAAGAGAGAAAAAAATAATAATAATAACACTATCCAAACCCTTCCATTTTCAGTAAAATGAAATTAAGAAAAAGCGAAATATGGGAAAATACATTTAAACTGGAAGGAAATGCATTTCGTTCTCCACAAATGGTGAAACAGTTTTTCTTCCTTTTCTTATTTTCAAACAGTTTTTCTGATTTCTAGTTGGTTGGTTGTTTTTGGTTTTTTTTTTTCAATGAAAAATGCAGCAAAAGCACCAAAGATTTTGCAAAACATCACCAAGTTGCCAAATTAACCTTTCGGGGGGAGAGGGTGGGATCAGCTGGGAAAACATCAGCTCGGACCCTCAGCTGCATCCCAGTCCCCTCCCCTGCCCGATGCCCGCTGGGCTACGGGGACCCACATGCAACTGGCTGGATTTGCCAAAATCATAAGGCAATCACCTGAAAAAACCAAACTGGTGCAGAGCCTGGGTTCTGGGAGGCTTTCTGAGAGCGTGGCTTGACAGCCCCTGCCAGCTCCAACCTCTCTCTGGTGCCTTTTCTTCTTGAAGTGAGGCATAAAATAAATTGAAGCTGCTGGCTGTGGTAAACATTCCCTCCAAACATGCCTGTTCTTGATACCCCCAAATGCAGATATTCAATTGTGGAAGAAAATGGAGAGAGAAAGAAAGAAAGAAAGGAAAAAGGGAAAAAAAAAAGAAAAAAGGAAAAAAAAAAAAGAAGAAAAAAAGGAAAAAGGGAAAAAAAAAAGAAAAAAGGAAAAAAAAAAAAGAAGAAAAAAAGGAAAAAGGGAAAAAAAAAAGAAAAGGAGAGAGAGAAAAACCCCGACGCTTCCAAGACACTAAAAATAGACTCTGATCACTTACCAAATGGTAAAATGAAAATGATTTGCTTTGAATAGTCTCCAGAAAGGCTCAGATACAATGTCTTGTGGAGCAAAATTGAATCAGTTGAAAGTGCAGACGCCAGCTCAGCCTAATCCCTCCCAGCTGCTTTGCTTTGCTTTTTTTCCAACAAGCAGCCCCTAAAAGTCGTCTCCCTAATCCTGCAAACTGAAATTCAATCTTGTATTTTTTTTTTTAAATCAAGTTTCAAGCCTGGGGCTTGCAGGGTGGGGGAAGAGGAGGAGGGAGGGCTTTGGGGTTGCCTCCTTCCCCTCGCCCTGACTGCAGTAAACACAGCCTTGAATTCAAGGAAAAGCTTTAGACTACAATTCGCTTGGCTTGAGCCAAACACACAAATCTGATGCCTTTAAAGCCCCTCCAGCAGACGGTAGATAGCTTTGAGATGCTCACTAAATGGCTGTCTGGTTGCTGCTTTTTTTGTTGTTGATTGGGGGCCCAAGGAGACCTTGTCTCTGGGTTGTTTTTTCTTCCTTTTTTTTTTCTTTTCCTTTTTTTCTTTTTTTTTTTTTTTCCTTTTTTTCCTTTTTTTTTTTTCGGTGTCTGCTTTTATCAGTGAATTTGGGTTGGGCATTTACCTAATGCAAAGACCAAGACAAACAATTTCACGGAGGGGCCGGTGATTGCGGCCAGCAGTGCATGTACAGGCTCTGCTATCTCGGGGAATATCGAGAGGTATTTATGACACTTTCCCAAGAGTTTCCCGATTCCCTCCCTCCTCCCCCCCAGCTCCTGCCCTGTGTGGGACTTGCAAGGACTCAGCAAAGGCTCCCGGAGCATCCCAGTCCCCTGCTCCCTCTGCGGCACCTGGGAGCGTAACCCCATCCACTTCCAGACTTTCCTTGTCAGCCCTTGCCACCTGATGGTTCACTGAACCCAAAATCTTTTTGGCATCAAGTGATGCTGGTTTGGTTTTGGAGAGTAATTGAGAAGAGATAAAATAACAGCCAAGCATTCAAAAACCAAATCCCGCGGCTCAGCGTCCTGATAATCCAAATTCCTGGGTCTGACCATTTCCAAACTCAGAGCTTCAAAGCTTTTCCCCCCTCTTCAACCGTGCAGGTTGGCCCTGCGAGGCTCTTGTTTGAACCCAGGTCAGGGTCCAGAATCTGGGCAGAAAAAAGCAAAAAGATGGTTAAGAGTGAGAAGAGGCAGGGTATCTATTTTACAGAGCAGAAACTTCCCTAGGAATAGCTGCAGGCAGGGGTAGGAAAAAAAAAAAAAAAAGAAAAAAAAGGGCAAAAATCAAAAGGAAATTAAAAAAAAAATTAAAAAAAGGAAATCAGAATTATAAGGACAAAGTGCGAAGCTCAGGTGGGAACCTTCGATATCACTTTGCTTACCCTGATGTATAGGATGACAAAAGATATAACAGCACTGCAGCCCTTGTGGGGATCTCAAGTCAGAAATCGGTCCCTACCATGAAAATCATGCATTTAACAAATGCAGAGATGATAATTTTGTCTGTTCCCAATGTCCACTTTTCTTCATCTTGTTGGCATAAATGGTCTTGACCTCCCCAATCCCTCCCCACCAGCTCAGGAGCAAAATCCTACTTGTTTGCAAGTGGCTGTTATTTCTGCTTTGAGACACATGGGGTTACATGACATTTACTCAGACAATATCCTTGCTCTCTGTGTCCCTGTACCCATCGGTCTGATACAAGGCTGGGTCACCGAGGGTGACAAAAGCATTATCACTGAAGTTACTTTGAGCTGAATTACCTCTTGTATAACGAGGGCACCCGCATCGAGTGGCCCCGTGTGTCGGCTGCTGGATTTTATGGTGTAAACTGATGGACAGTTTAGATAAACATACCGAAATAAATGGGTAGAGACACACAGGTACCCAGAGGGTGGATGGATTAGAATGATTGGCATCATTACACAGACATATACACGATCTGTGCAGAGGATGGATAATTTGATATTAATACAGAATAAGTGATGATGGAGGAAAAACGTGTATTTGACATGGAGCAGACAGCTGAGCCAGGGGTTTGGTATGGAAAGTGTGGTCTTGATGCACATCAGGATAAGCAGAATAGATGTACGATATGCTGTGTCAGAGCATGTCCCATCTGGGTGGCCGGAAACTTTATGCAGGAGCATAATGAACCTATGGGATGAATATGTAGATAGAAGAGGCGCTGTCTGGATTAGCCATAAAATAGAAATATTTAGAAATGTCAAGGAAGGAAGGAAGGAAGGAAGGAAGGAAGGAAGGAAGGAAGGAAGGAAGGAAGGGAGAAAGAAAGAGAGAAAGAAAGAGAGAAAGAAAGAGAGAAAGAAAGAGAGAAAGAAAGAGAGAAAGAAAGAAAGAAAGAAAGAAAGAAAGAAAGAAAGAAAGAAAGAAAGAAAGAAAGAGAGAAAGAGAGAAAGAGAGAGAGAAAGAAAAGGAGCACAGAAAGGTTATAATAAACCCCAAATTAGCTAGACAGATAAATATGCATGGGATGGATTGCAGCATACCCGAGCCTGATAGCCATGTTAAAGTGAGCAAATAGGTGTCTGTGTATCACACATGGGTTTGTTGAAAGAGTGTGGAACAGATAAATGCGGGAGGGAGAAAGCTGGATTGGGCAGGCAAAGTAACTGCTGGGTGGCTGGGAAGGGAAGCAGAGTAAATGTAGTGTGGGTAGATTAAAATATGGAAATGTGGACTATCACAGGTAGGCATTGTAAGTATATAGCTATAAGAGGTTGCAAGGAGATAAGTACAGATACAATAGAAAACACCAGGACATATGGAATAAATGGAGACGTGAACTGGTATCTGTATCAATTAACATGTTTAGGTAAAGGGATATGTAGAGAAGTTCTGGGCTAGATAAATTAAATAAAAGCTACATGAGCATCAGTGGCACTAACAGATGTAAAACGGGGAAATGGATGTAAGGAGGAAGAGATGAGCCACTGTAAATAGTGGGACTATTCTGGGGTTAGGTAACTGAGTAAAGGCTGGATGGATGGGTGGATGAAGAGATGGGTATGTATATGGACTGAAGAGATTATTAACTGAGCTTGTTTTAGCTAGAAAGATTGACTAGCTAAACCTGTAGAGAGCAGACTAATTAATTAAAGGCCAAAAGAGAAAGAGATTAGATTGAGGTGGCCAGGTTTGTGGAAGACAGAACGTGTGTTGTCTGGGTAAAGGGATGGAAAAATAGCTGGAATGCTGGAATAAATATATAATTAATGCAGCCAGAAAATATGGGCTGATAGGGTAAATAGGGCATTGATGATGGGGAATGTGGATAGAGGGAGGAACAGATAAAAAAGGAACAATAACAAAGTTAATGGATGAGTAGTTAATAGAGTAATAGATGAGTAACAGCCAAAGAGAGCTAGTTGCCAATTCTCTCGATGAACACAAAGAGAACTGTGAAAAAAAAATGCACGAGACATCGGTGAGCAAAGGAGGTATTGGGTAAATCCATACAAAAAAAGATAAGGTGCACAGTCGTGAGAGATGAGTAGATATGGGAAAAGGCAAAAAAAAACCCCAAAACAAACCCACTTAAGGAGGAGTCAGGTAAAATAGCCATGGAGTAAATAGACTACATATACAATTCATACAGAATGAAGAGATTATGCTGAAAAAAAAAAAAGCTTGAAACAATTGGCAAGCTAACAGGTTGGACTAGGTACTGGGCAGATAAAGAGACAGAGGAGTATTCATGAGCTGGGAGCGTTGAGAAATTAGCCTGATGATCAAGTACGAATTAGAGGGATGTTAAATGGGGGGGGGTGAATCCCGGACAGGATGATTGATGAAGAAGGATGTGGGTGCACATCCAGATGAGTGGGTACCAGGAAGCTTGATGGAGTGGGTACGAGTGAGCAGAGGGATGAATATGGATGGAAGAAGGAGGAAGATGAAAAAATGTAGTTTACCATGTGCTATGGAAATCCGGAGAGATTAATTAAAATTTGCATCAGATTGATCAGATAGATAAGTAGTCACAGGCATTAGCTTAATTAGTATGTATAAAAGAGACTGCGGAAGAAAAAGTCGTTAATCGTGGCATTAGTTGCAATGATGTCTTAGGCATGACAGGCAAAAGCAGAAGTGAATATGTTAGTGCTATAAGAAAGGAGGAGAGCGATTAGTAGATGTGAGATAGACTAGATGTGTGAGACATGAATGTATGCAAAATAGGCAAAGAGGTCAGGTAAATGAGCATCCATGGAGAGAATGGATTGCTAAGTGTTATGAAACTCGAATATAAACACCTATGGGGATGTGTGGGAGAGAAAATTAGGTGATCTGCAGTCATAAGATGGACAGAAAGAGAACAGATCTGTTTACACAAGAAATAAGCAGAGAGAAATTACATGATCGAGGCTGAGATGTGACTCCCAAACCATCCTAAAACTAACCCTGAATCCTGACACAAACCCACCCTAAAATAAAAGTTTATTTTAACACAGCACTAAGCCAAGCCTAACCCTAACCCAAGAGTACCTGAACATAGCACTAACCCATAATCCTAACCTCACCTAAAACCCTGTACCCACCCCTAACCCTAACAGAAGCTGAGACCTACCACTGACCCGGATACTAACCATAATCCTACCCAAAAAACCTAACCCATGCCTCACCCTAATCCAGCCATAACGCAGGCATAATCCTAAATGCTGGACCAACCCTATCCCTAACTCTAAACTCATCTCAGCCCAGCCCTAACCCTAACCAAACCCTGACCCTGGCTCTAAGCAGTAAACCTTAACCCTATCTCTAACTTAATCTTAACCTTGCACCTTAGAGGAACAGGTTAAAATATATGATACATTTATATTTAGCTGATACGAAACCATGTTAAAACAAAAGAAAGAAGATTAGGTAAATACATCAAAGATGGAGTTGTCAGTTTTATGTATTATAAAGTTACATAGTATTTATTTGCTACGGGGAGGAAGGAGGGTTGGCTCAATGAGTTGGTATAACGTAGAGATGAAGAAATTAAGTATGTTTGTGTAGAACAGTTACACCAGAGAGCTCGGAGTGTGCAAGTAAATCAGAAAATCATAGTTACTATCTCAGATCAGAGATCAGATAGGTGAAGATCTACAGAACAGAGTGATAGGTGCAACCAGTGGTTAAATCACACATCCAGGTAGGCTTGAGGTAGGTATTTGTATGGGATGGGCAGGTAAGGAGCAAGGGAGGAGGAGATGTAAGGCACAGGGAGCGGGGGAGCTGTGGAATGAATAGGTGTGGGTGTTGTCAGAGCTTGTTGAAATGGATGGAGAGGGCAGGTAACGGGGTGGGTTCAGGTCATAAAAGTGGACAGGGCTGTAGACTGGCGATTTCTCTCTTTTTTAAAAAAATTGTGGCCCCTGTGGATGTGACCAGTGGAGGTGCCGGCCCCTGCCTGGTGAGCTTTAGCCCATGGACCACAGGTGAACTCTGGTTATTGCTCTCCCCAAAGCCCTGGAAATGGGATGGGGGCCAAAGAGGGGACCAGTCCTGGGTTCCTCACATGGGACAGCATGGCCAGGGCAGATAGGACAATCTGGGGGGCACAGGCAGGTGGGCAGGGACTGCAGGCTGCTGTGCTCAGAGGTAAAACGTGCAAAGCCACTTAAGGATGAGCTTCCAGAGGACGGATCCAGCCCTTTTTGCTGCCACGCCAGGCAGAGGGGTTGCCCAGCTCATGTCCCAAACCCAGTCCAGGTCCACCACATCAGTCTGTGAGACCCCAGAGGGGCCAAGATCCATCTCCACGGGTGCTGCAGAGAGCAGGGCAAGAGCTGCAAGTGTTCCCCCCTGTCATAACCAACAACCAGTTTTCCTCCAGCTCCAAACATCTGCACTGACTCGACTCAGGGTATTTTATCCTCCTCACCGCAGGGAACAAGCTGGCGAGGTGGGCAGAGACATCCCAGCCCTGGTCTCTGCTGCTGAGCCCACCTTGGAGGGGATGCTCCCAAAAGCTGCTGGTTTCTGCAGAATAAGGAGGTGGGGGGGGGCTGTTGCCTGTGATAGCCGGGTCCTGGGGAGGGGGGAGAGCAGGTTGGCCCCCAGCATCCTCACCTCCCTTTCCAGGTTTGCCTTCAAAAGTTTCAAATGTAGAAGTTTAAAGAGTGGGGTGTCTTGATGCAGGAGACCCCGAGGTTAAATTTAGGACCCAACTTCCAACGCGGACTGGGGAAAGGGCGACTCTCCCAAGCGTTTCCTTCACCTCCCTTCACTTGGGGCTTAACTTTAAGCAAGCTGTAAGCTGTGGAGCACCAGGAGGGCTGTGGTTCTTCACATCCAGTGGCACATCCCCAGCTGGCCTCCGTGGGACCAGGGCTCCAGCCCATGCCTAGAAGCGTTTTGCTGGGCAGCTTCCTTCTGCGCTTAAGTCCTTTCCTGAATTAGCTCTTAAACGAGTGAACCCTCCTCCTAGACTTCCTGGGAAAAATTGAAGAAGGGAGAGGAGGGAGAATGGGAATTTCTGAGGATGCCTTGAGCCTCTGGAAGGGATTTGGGTTCCCACAGTTTCACCCAGGCAGTTAGAGGAGCCTCGGAAGGAGCCAGAGCAGATACCTCTGATAGACACGGGCACTGGGTGCTTTTAAAGATCCCACTGTGTACTTAGCTCTATCTTCAGACATCTAAATCCCTCTAAAAGTCTCACTCTTAGTGTCTAAATCCCAGGTGCCTAACTCACTTCTAGGAAAATCTCACACCAGGACTGATTCCCTGAATCATTTTTTTTAAATCTGGTCCTCACTCACACAGGGCTTTTGAAAATCCCACTGCTAATCTCCTATACCCAGGCATGTATCACTTTGAAGCCTGTAAAATAAATTGCTTTGCGCTCCTGGGGGACAGCAGCTATTTTGTCCCTGCTTGTACTAAGTCAGATTTTTCTTTCTTGCATATTAACACATAGATTTTTTTTTTATTATTTTTTTTTTTCTGG
>NW_015090893.1:16081250-16083799 GCF_001431845.1 Calidris pugnax | reverse complement strand
GGGGGGGGGGGGGGGGGGAAGCTGCTGTGTAAGACTTGAATTAGCAACCCCCATGAGTTACTGTTTTCCCATGTTATTCCAGGGAGGCATCACCCGCTGCTGCTGGGGGTTGTAGGTCTGGACCAGCAGAGGTGGCAGGAGGAGCTGGTTCTGGGCTCCCCCTTTCCATCGGTGGGGTTTGCCCCTGGGCACAACAAGCCTTCACTCAGCTCCTGGAGAAGATTTGTGAGCAAATCTGCTCATCCCTCCCAGAGGCTGAGCACAGTTACCTGCCTTTTTTGCAAGAAATTACTTGGGTGAAAAAAAATCAAATACATATGTTCTTTCGTTTTCCTTTTTCTTTTTTTTTTTTTTTATTTCCTATGGGAATTTTTGTTTGTTGGGAAGTTGGGGGGTTTTTTTTGGGTAAATAAAATCTTCGTGCATGTGCTTTCTTCATTAGAGAAATTGGAGTTGGGGATAAACAAATGATTTTTTTCCTGTTAAAAAAAAAAAAGAAAAAAAAAAAAAAAAAAAAAAAAAAAAAAAAAAAAAAAAGAAAGAATAATCGCGCCGCAAAAGAAAAGAAAAGGCTGGCTGCCACTGAAGCATTTTTGATAGAAAATCTGCCTCCAGCCCTGCTGCTTAATCAGTTTGGAGCAGAGCGTAGCCTGTAGCTTGTTAATAAGAGCAGCTTGCCCGAGCGGTTTGCACGACGGTGAGCTGCAGAGGAGGCTCGTTGCATAGCTGTGGATTTTATTTTGCAGCTCTGTTAATTAAAACATATTTCACTTTGAAGGAGGTTTTTACTGTTTTCTACGAGGGTGAGCAGAAAACTGTTCTCCTGGATAGATTAAAGGAAGGTTCTGACGTCATTTTTTTTTTTTAGGAGTAACAACTTAACGTTGTTTGATGGGCAAAACTCTCCGCAAAAACAATGTGTAGTTTCTTATTTTTATTTGTTGTCGGCCCTTGTACACAGGCTGGTTTCTGAGCCTGAATATCTTGGCTGTTTTAATAATATCGAAATACCTTTTCACATCCAGGTTGCCAGACTGGAACAGAAAAGTTGTCACAGATTCTTGTTTAATTGGTAAAGTAATTCTTACTTATACAAGGGTAAACTAAAATAATAAGGCCTGAAACTGTGCCATTGAAGTTAATGACAAACCCTTCATAGGTTTCACATAAAGCCTGTATTTTTATTATCCCAGTTCCAGTGACTTTTGTTGCAAGTTTGCAGCAAAATGTTAGGGCATTTCTAAGTGTTATTTTTATTATACAAAATCCCATTAAAATCAGTGCTGAAGCATCCCATTAATTTAAATGGGACTTTGCATAGTTTGCCGAGTTCCAGGCCACAGATAAAGAAAAGTATGCAATTTGGAGTTAAACTGACCACAGCTTTTTATTAGAAGACATTTAATCTCGAACAAACAGGGCAGTCTGAGGCATGAAGTCTTTGTGAAGTTCATCTGGGCTGGTGCAATAGCAGCCTCTGGGTTGGTCGCCGGGGACCTCTCAGGACCATGTAGCCTTCCCCAGCCAACCCCTAGCCCAGGTAGGTATGTGAAGTGCTCCCCAAGGCACCCCAGGAAATGCTAAAAGGTAAAGGCAGCACACCCAGAACAAATGGAAAACTCCATTTCAGCTGTTTCTCCAGCTCCGTGGATCTGCTGGCCTCCACAAAGGCAAAGCTGCAACCGGTGGGCAGGAGTCTGGGGGGGGTTCTCTCTGCATCTGAGTCCCCCCGGGTTGGAGCCACACTGGGTGGAAGGGATGCAGCTCCAAAAATCCCCAGTTTGAGCTTCATGGGCTGGAAACCACCGGCAGGAATGTGCAGGGTGAGGGATGGAAACCCATCGCCTCCGGAGCGTGGAAACACCCACCGGGCAGAGGGTGGCACGGGGACCTCAAAAACCAACGTGTGGAGAGTGGTGGGGAGCCATCCTATCCGTGGGACACCCCCCCTGCCCCATTTGGGGACTTTTGGGGACCATAAAACCACAGCCCTCATCATCTGCCCCCAATGTGGGCACACACCTGGGCGCCTCCAAGGGCACATCCCTAAGGAAGCTGTGCCCGGGCAAGGTGGTCCCAAGCCATGCTTCAAACACACCAAAACCCCAAATAATTCAAGCTCTCACCATGGTGGGGGAGACCTAAAGGCTGCTGGAAGCAGGGCATCCGTAAAAGTGCACGGGGAAGGTGTGGGAGCTGCTTTCTGCTCAGCGTCTCCTTGGAATTTTCCTTTCCCTGAGCCATAAATGTGTCAAGATGCCCAAATTTCCCCCAGCAGCCGTGGATCAGCTCTCCCTGGTGTGTTCAGAGGGTGGGTGGTGGTGGGGGGGACACTGGGGATGGCCAGTGGCACCGAAACCCAGGCTGGATGAGTCCCTGGCCCCCAGCTCTTCCCCACAAACTGAGTTTTGGGGGGGTTTCAGGAGTCCCACAACAACAACGTGCAGGAGGGTTTGGCCGAACGCGAGCCCCGCAGCCGCTGGCCTGATTTAGGACTAACAGTGCTACCTCCAGGAGCAGGAGAAAATGAACACCGAAAATCCAGGCTA
>NW_015090893.1:16080379-16081240 GCF_001431845.1 Calidris pugnax | reverse complement strand
CCCCCCCCCCCCCCCCAACATACCCACCCCCCAGATGGAAAGTGGAGGGGAAAATCAGGCGTTTTCCTGCTCTGGTGGACTCTCCCCCAGCTGTAAGAAGTGATAAAGTAGTCGAGGAGACTCGGTTCTTCTCTGCTGAGCCCCCAGGTTGGGAGCAAAGTCATCGAGGACCCCCCCAAACCCCGGGACGGGGGCTCTGCGGGCTCCCACTCCCCCCACTCCGCTGCCAGAGAACGGCTCCCGGGGCTGGGCTGCCTTGCGCGGCCGCGGAAGCCCCCGGGGCTCAAGGGGCTCCATGGAGCTGCACTTCCCCCCCCACCCCCAAACAAGAGGGGAGTTTAGGGGTGAAGGGTTGTGGGACATCCGCGGCCGCGCAAACAGCGCGTTTGGGAGGCTTTTCCCGCCGCCGGATCCGGCCTCGCCGCAAATAATTGATTAATTCGTTGGCTGAATTATGGCAATTTTTTTTTTTCTCCACAATATCAATCGTAATCATTACAGCAATGAATATAATTATAATGAAATCAGAGTCTTTTGTGCTCGCAACAGCTTGGAGAAAAAATGAGTGAATCGAACAAACTTTAAAATTGAGGATCTCGGCGATTTTGGAGGAGCAAAAGGGGAAAAAAAAAAACCAACACTTTAGAAAAAGGGGAAAACGGTTCAGCGGAAGGAGCCGTCCCAGGGCTGCCACACGCCGAGGGGGGGGGTCTTCAGGGTGCGAGGATTAACTCTTGGGGGAGGAAAAAAAAAAAATAAATCAGAACAACCCAACCCGTTATCATTTCGTTCTTATTTCGGGGGAGCGGAAAGGCGCGGAGCGCTGCCTCCCCCCGCCCCGCCGCAACGGCAGCGGGGAAT
>NW_015090893.1:16057662-16061083 GCF_001431845.1 Calidris pugnax | reverse complement strand
CATCGAGGACCCCCCCAAACCCCGGGACGGGGGCTCTGCGGGCTCCCACTCCCCCCACTCCGCTGCCAGAGAACGGCTCCCGGGGCCGGGCTGCCTTGCGCGGCCGCGGAAGCCCCCGGGGCTCAAGGGGCTCCATGGAGCTGCACTTCCCCCCCCACCCCCAAACAAGAGGGGAGTTTAGGGGTGAAGGGTTGTGGGACATCCGCGGCCGCGCAAACAGCGCGTTTGGGAGGCTTTTCCCGCCGCCGGATCCGGCCTCGCCGCAAATAATTGATTAATTCGTTGGCTGAATTATGGCAATTTTTTTTTTTTCTCCACAATATCAATCGCAATCATTACAGCAATGAATATAATTATAATGAAATCAGAGTCTTTTGTGCTCGCAACAGCTTGGAGAAAAAATGAGTGAATCGAACAAACTTTAAAATTGAGGATCTCGGCGATTTTGGAGGAGCAAAAGGGGAAAAAAAAAAACCAACACTTTAGAAAAAGGGGAAAACGGTTCAGCGGGAAGGAGCCGTCCCAGGGCTGCCACACGCCGAGGGGGGGGGTCTTCAGGGTGCGAGGATTAACTCTTGGGGGAGGAAAAAAAAAATATAAATCAGAACAACCCAACCCGTTATCATTTCGTTCTTATTTCGGGGGAGCGGAAAGGCGCGGAGCGCTGCCTCCCCCCGCCCCGCCGCAACGGCAGCGGGAAATACGCCGGAAAATTAGAGGTTTGGAGGGTTTTCACTGCCCCCCCGGGACGGCAGGGACACGCACCCCCTCCCCGAAGAAGGGTGGCTTCATCCCCCCGCCTCGGCCGGGTCCCTGCCGGGGTGCGGGGACGGACGGACGGACGGACAGACGGACGGACGCGGGGCGACGGCGCAATTAGCGGGAGGAAGCGGAGGGGCCCTCCCCAAAACGCCACCGCGGGGGGGTGGGGGAGAGAAAGCTGTTTTTCTTCTTATTTATTCAATCTCTTAAACATAGCCAGAAAAGAACATTAAAGGCATTTCTAGATGGCGTTTCGGTTTTTGTTTTTTTTTGTTGTTGTTTGTTTTTTTTTTATTATTATTATACCCATGCTCTTAATTTTGAAAAAAAAAAATTAAAATCACAAAACATAACTTATAAAACAATATATATACTGCATCCTTATCCACAACAGCATAACTGAAACATCCAGCGTAACGTTTACCACAGGTGTGAAATACACTGGGAAAAGAAGTACCGTGTGCATTTTATATTATGTTTCTTTGTCATCTACAGGTAATAAGTATCGACAAAAAAAAAGAAGCAACAAATATGCCTGCAATTAAACTTCATATGCGTTTTGTATGCGTATTAATATAAAGATCATATTTATCAGTTCCATGTTTGTTTGGTTTTTTTTTTCTTTCTTTCTTTTTTTTTTTTTTTTTTTTGCCAACAAGCACTTGTTAAAGTATCTACATTTACATAATAACACCTTAAGATAATAACACCTTAAGATCAGGGGGGTATTTTTTTTGGTTCCTTGTTTTTCCTTCACAGTTAGAAAAGCAAGGAACACTCTCAGTTTTGCTAAGCAACCTTTCCGGACGCCGAGGCTCGTTGTTTTCTCCAGCAGAAATGCAGTATCTGGATTCACTTCAGAACAGCCCATGGTTATTTTTCGTCTTTTATTTTTCTAGACTCTCTAAAAGAGGTTTGTGGGGTTTGGGTTTTGTTTTTTTTTTCCTCCTTCTTTTTTTTGTTGTTTTTCGTTTTAAAGAGAAAAATAAAAAACCAACCCCCTGCGTTTAAATACAGATGAACGATAATTTCATTATCAGGATGGGGAGAAGGCTGAGCAGTTTTTTCGCAGCGCTGGAGGGTTTCTGTGCTCTCTCACAACCGGGGATACTGCAGTCTTTTGGAAAGGATGAAGAGGTAGGAACCTTGAGCTGCTTAGTATCAGGAATGACTGGATTATAGCTTCCAACTAAAGAAAAAAACATCAAGAATCATGCATTTTAAAAACAGTTTATTCAACGGCCAAGGACAATGATCCGGCACAATGCAACGGTAGATATAAATATAACCTTATATAAGTGGTTGACCCTTGTCATTATTATTTTTAATAGTTTCATACCTAATATTTTAACCATTTTTTCCCGCAGAACCTACTCTGCGAATTATATTTTTTTTTCTGCCCCCCCACCCCCCCTCCTTTTTTTTTTTTTTCTTTTTCTTTTTCTTTTTTCTTTTTTCTTTTCTTTTCGAGTGTGATTCTGTTTCTCAGTGGTAAACATTAACCAAACTCTTCTCCCGTGCGACAAGCGGCCAAGAACCGTCCCACCAGCTCTTACCACCGAGGCGTCTCTGTCCCCCCCCCCAACTCTCTCGCCGCCCTCCCCGCGGGGAAGCGGCCGCCTCACCGACTCTGTGCAAGTTCAAGTAAACACATACAACCCGCATAATCCAGAGAAAAAAAAATTGCAACTCATCCATGTACCAGATTTCGGTGTCTCTTGCAAAAGTTTTCTGGTCCGTTTACGGTTTTGGTTTTTTTTTTTTTGATGGATTATTTTGAATTTTTTTTTAAAGCGCAGTTTTTTTTGGGGTGCGCCGTTGCATTAGTATTTTTATTTTTTTTTTCCTAGACAGTCGAAGTCCGCGGTTTTTTTTTTTTTTTTTTTTTTTTTGTCATGTTTTGGTGTGTTTCGTTTCTTTTTCCTCTCTTACTTGCTCGGGTTTCGCTTGTGATCAGTTTTAATGAATTTTATTTTTTTTTTTAAATTTGAATTTTAATTTTTATTTTTTTTCCCCTTTTTTTCCGTTAAACGTCGCTTCGCTTCTGCTTGGGCTTTGTCGGCGGTGTGTTTTCACGGAGGTGGCTTGTGTCAAGTCCGTCAACTGTTGTACTGACAGGCGTTTAGACTGGAGCCGGGGCTTTGCAAACTGCTGTAGCCGAAACTGGAGTGCTGCTTTGATTTCAGTCTGAGGCTGGCTAAGCTGGAGTTACAAGTGTCCCTATAGACGCTATAGGGTGACCCCGGTGGCCCGTAGGGACAAGCCGGCGAGGACATGGCCGTGTTGAGCGAAGACCCGCTGATGTTATTGATGTTGTTGAGCCCGGAGTTGGCCATTCCCGGCACGGCCGAATGGCCCATACTGGATGGCATGTTCATGGAGGAGATGCTACTGGGAGCCGAGAACATGGACTGCGAGGAGAGGGGGCTCATGGAGTTGAAGAAGGTGAAACTCTTGGTGGAAAGAGGTGCCGGGGTGAGGCTTTTGGTGGCCCAGTTGTTGTAGGGGTAGCCCGCGTACATGTCGTCGTAAGGCTGCATCAGCCCGCTGAACTGCGGCACGTACCCGTTCTTGCACAGGTCCATCTGCTGGTTCCGCTCCCGCTTTCTCCACTTGGCTCGGCGGTTCTTGAACCACACCTGGGGGGGGGGGGGGGGGC
>NW_015090893.1:16051868-16056345 GCF_001431845.1 Calidris pugnax | reverse complement strand
GGGTGTAGTTTTTGGGCCTCCCCTCCCGGCGCAGGAATGGCGCAACTATTATTAAACACCGGTCTCGAGGATGGAAACTTCGAGGGGGGAGGAGGGGAATGGATGGCGGAGTCTATTTAAAAAAATAACAATAATAAAAAGAATCCCGCATAAATAGGAAACGAAAGCCAACATGTTCAAAACCTGTAATATACTCCTCGGAAGGTGCTTCCAGACAGGAATTTCCTGAAAATGAGGGTAATAGTTTTAATTATGGCTCCTAGACATTTTAAAGGAAGGCCCTCGTAGCAAATTAAGGTTAGATTTGCAATCTGCAATCTCAGAACATCAACCCAAAACATCTCCACGCAGAAGGAGAACGAAATTACGTTAATGGCAACTCATATATTAGTTTTATTTGCTTCCTGAAATATTCCACCAATATTAATGCCGTTTAGTCTCCGCTCCGGCTTTGTTTTGTTTTAAACTCAATTAAGACAATGCTTTCAGATGCGTTTCCCCCGTTGCAGATGGGTGTTTACTCTTGAAAGGTTTAAAGCAGAATCTCTGTAATCCGATTTGGTCACTCGAGGTTTAATTGCCAAGGGAAAAAAAAAAAAAAATAAAAAAAGTGGCTTTTCGGGACGGCGGCGGGGCTGCCCTCCCTCCGCGGTTCCCTCCGCGGCAGCGGACTCAGCCCACGGCCCGCCGGCGCGGATGGGGTGCGCAGCCACGGCCGAAACCGCGGGGAGAAGTGTCCCGGGGGGGTGTGTGGGGATTTTGGGGGGGCAACACAAAGGGGAGATGGAGAAACCGTGACAGCCCAGTCAGGGGGTGCGGAAACAGAAAACCTAGGGATCAATCCAGCTCCGCTCTGCTCCTTCATTGCCGGGATATTTCACCCCTAAATCTCTCTAAGGAACCGCCGAGGCTCGGGATATATTTTTATATATATTTATTTTTATGGTGGCGTCGGCTCCGAGGCGCCTGGGCCGTACAAATCTGTGTCTACAGCTCTTATTGACTTTGGAGCTCCCCAACCCTTGTCCTTCACTGCGCCCATCGCTGCCCTCCGCAAACAGCCCCCCCCCTTCCCGCGGGAGATGCGCGGCCGCGGAAGGGCCGGGCACCCACAGCCGGGGGGGCTGAGCCGCAATCCCGCCGCCTCCACGGCATCGAGTAGAGTTTTTTTGGGGGAATTGCTGGGGATTATTGAGAATAACCAGAGCCAGGGAACTGGAACTGCCCGGTTGCGCGGATGCGGGGTTGCTGTAGCCCCGCACCGGGTTTAGGACAACCCGGGGGGGGTTGGTTCCCCCCACGATGCGCCTTTCCCCAGCCCCGAACACCCCGCTGCCCCCTGCGCTGCTCGCCCCCCGATTTTTCTGCCCCTTCCGCAAGCGCGGAGCCGTCAGCTCCGAGCGGCATCTCTCCGCCGCCGGGAGCCGAATTTCCCCACTCCGGCCCTACATCTCAATTTTAGCAATTAAAATCAACCCCACAGCAGCCGAGAGCTTCTCTCCAGCCGAGAGCTTCTCTCCAACCCCTCTCAGCGGCTCCCGAAAAAGCCAATTTCCCCCGAACCCCCATTTTTCCGAAGGGACCCGGAGCGGAACCCCCGCATCCCCGGGCGCCCCTCTTACCCGGACTCGGGGCTCGGTGAGGTTGGTCCAGACGGCGATCTCCTCCCTCATGCTCATGTCGGGGTAGCGGTTCCTCTGGCAAGTGGCCTCCAGCTCCTGGAGCTGCTGGCTGGTGAAGTGGGTCCTCTGCCGCCGCTGCTTCTTCTTCTTCGCCGGGTCGTCGGCGGCCCCGTCCTCGTTTTTCTGTTCGCCGCTGCGCTCCTTTTCTACGGTGGGATTGTTTTGGGGTTTTTTTTGGTGGTGTTTTGGTGGTTTTTAAATTTTTTTTTTTTTTTAATCAGAAATACAAGCACACAAAGGCAGCCCCGCCGCCCCCCCCAACCCAGCCCATACCCGCCCCACCGAGGGCACGCGTGGGGACAACCGTGTGGGTCCCTGCACCCACCGAGCCCCCCTCAGCCCAACCCGGCGCTTTAACCGCGGAAGGAGCGCGGAGCCCGGGTCCAGGGCACCCGGGGAGGCAGCGGGACCCCCGGGGCTGCCCGGTTCCAGGAGGGGTGAGAGGGAGCGAGGGGGTTCCCCTCATCATGGGCCTTTTTGCTTTTGCACGGCTCCTTCTCCTTCCCTTCCACCCCCGGCGCGATCTTTGCTCCATTGTCTTTGTTGTGCTCGGCCGCGAGAGGAAACTTCGGAAGGGCAGGGGTGTAAAACCCAGGAGCAATTAATTGCAAAAAGGCACCTTCTCGTTTCTCCTCTACCCTCCCACTCTTGCTACTTTTGTTTTGGTTTTTTTTGTTTTTCTTTTCGCTATTTTTAGGATTTATTTTAACCTGAGGCTGAGCGAAGCCCTCTGCAAAAATCATATCGAAAGGAAAAAAAAAAAAAAAAGAAAAAAAAAAAGAAAAAGAGCGTTTTGGCGGTGGGGATTTGCGCGGAGTGGAAGCGGGAGGAATCCCGCCGCAACGGGAGGACAAATCACGGCTCCCTTCTTTTCCTAACGGCCTTTCTGGCTCTCCCAGCCCGGTTTTGGGCCGGATTCGAGCGGGTTGTATAGAGCTCGGAAAAGGGACTCGGAGGCCTGAACGAAATGTGCTCCCGGGGCTGGGCCCCGGCGGGAGCGGGGGAAGGTGCGGCCGGGCGGCGGGAGGCTGCGGGGCCGGGGGCCGCGGACCATCCCCCGGGTCTCCGGCCTCCTAAAGGAAACTCCGCGGGGAGTTTTTCTTTTTGGAAAGTTTGGTGGGATTTTTTTTTGTTTTGGTTTTGGGTGGTTATTTTTTTTTTACCCTTCTTTTTGGAAGGTTTTCCCCCCGCCGGCGGCGGGCCCGGGGGCATTTCTCCAACCCCGACCTCTCCGAGGTAAGAGAGAGTCTAAAAATAATCGCGGGCTGTATCCAAAGCCCGGGAGGATTCGTCCTTGCAAAGTCACCCCCGAATCGTCCCTCGCCTGGGCACCCTCCCTGGCAAAATTAATTAGGGGGGGGAGGGGGGGAGAGGGAGAAAGCGAGCTTCAGCAGCTCACTGGAAGCCCCCCAAGGGGTCGGGGGCAGCCCGGCTGGTCTCTCCCTCTGCTCCAAGAGTTTGCAGAGCAAACAAGGCCTCTGCAGCACAGACCCCATCGCACCCCCCCCCCCCCCCCGCCCCCGGGCCCGGCGGAGCCGCAAGGCCCGGCGGCGGCGGGGAAAGAGAAACCGAAATAAGCCCCGCAAAAGCCAAATCCTCTGGGTTTCCGCCGGGAAGAGACGGGAGAAACCGGGCCGAGAGGGAGCCGGGACGGGGGGGGGGCAGAGGAAAGCGGCCGCGGTGGGATTTACCCCCACTCCGGGTTTAACCCCGCCAGGATCTCATTAGGGGGGGGGGGGGGGGGCAGAGGAAAGCGGCCGCGGTGGGATTTACCCCCACTCCGGGTTTAACCCCGCCAGGATCTCATTAAAAATTTGCCCTCCGCGCCGGGCTGTGTTACAATTTCAAATCATAAGGCATCTTAGTTTAAATCGGTTTTTGTATTTTTTTTTTCAGGAAGAAAACCCAACAAACCAAACGCCTAAAAACGTGAAAGGTATTTTTGCAGTTTCTCCGAGAAGAAAAGCAGGCAGGTCCTCAGCCCTCCTCCAGCACCCAGGGGTCACACGCAGGGGTAGGGCAAACCGGAGCAAATCTCCCTCTCTAATCTCAAATAATCCCCTCTAATCTCGGAGTCCCTTCCAGACGCCGGTCCCTAACTTTGTTTGCGAATCAGGCTGGGAGGCACAACCCTGTTTATCACCGGCTGCCACTTCGGCACCGACTCTTGCCACTGCCATTCTCTAGGTTATAGGACCTGCTAAAACTCAGAAGAGTAACAACAGCTATTAAAAAAAAATAATAAAAAAAATAATAAACTGAAATAAGAGATAAACTCCCCCTGAAAAGGTCTGGGTGGAGAATGGGTATCGCCCTCCTTCCTGCAGCTTTTGTTTCCTTCTCCCAGCTTCCCTTGTCACTCCAGAATTGTTGCTACTTTAATTAAACACAAACTGGGAAACCACAGCTTTCCCTGCAGCCCTCGCACATGGTGGTCAGGGCGCGGGGGACCCTTTCCCAGCGGGAAAAACGGGCAGCCCCAGCGCGAAACCTCCGCGGCCGCGCACATCCCTTCCGCGGCGGCCCGCGCCTCCTGCGCATGGCCCCACGCCGCCTCTCCTGCTCTGCGGGGCTTTTCTTTCTTTTTTTTTTTTTTTAATTTTTTTTTCTTCCCTCCCCCACTCCCCTCCTCCTTTGACAGAGAGATCTTTTTCCATCTCCGCACCACCCGAGCTGGAAAATAAACCCGGGCAAAAGCTGACATTATTTCAGAAACATCCGGCAAAACCGCACTCCCCGAAGAGCACCCCCCCGCCCCCCCCTTCCTTTCGACCCCATCAATTAATAACTGTGTT
>NW_015090893.1:16051042-16051803 GCF_001431845.1 Calidris pugnax | reverse complement strand
GGGGGGGGAGTTTGGGGGTTACCTGGCACCTCCGTGTCGGAGGATTCACTGGCTGAGTTCTCGATGGGGTCTCTGGGTTCCGAGGATCTTTGCAAATGGAAGCTGGAAGCCATGTCATGGGAGGGTTGGGGTCTCAAGCTCTCGGGCAGTCTCTCCAAATTCATTCCACCTTTAAAGGAATCCATGGCAGGGGCGCCGAGCTGCCTGGGGGAGTTTGCAGGTGTTTATTCCACACGGAAAAAGGAGGAACAAGGAGCTTTGTTTTTGTTTTTTTTTTTTTTTTTTTTTTTTTTTGTTTTTTTTTTTTTTTTTTTTAAAAAGGGGGAAAAAAAAAAAAAAAAAAAAAAAAAAGCAAACGCCAAAACCAAAACCAAATCCACTTATTACTACCAGTATTATTTTAAGGGTGTCGGAAGAAGAGCTCTGGGCAGTGCCCCGAAGCCGGTTGTCGCTGCGCGGGGAGAGGAGGCAGGGCAGTCCGGCCGCATAGGCAGGGAAGTGGTAAAGATCCCTTATAGAGAAACGCGAGTTGCGAGTTGGACAGTTTAAAAGCTAAAGAGATTAAAGTGACCTGCCCTACAACAAATGCCTGTAGTTAAACCGGGGCTCCTCCCCCTGGAAGGTTAAAACCTCCCCGTCTCGCTAATGCATCACTCCATCTAGCGCTCGCCCAGCCCGGCCCGCTCGGGCGGACCTGCCTCCGCGCTCCCCGCAGACCTGCGCGCCTTTACGCGGCCGCGGCCAAACCCGCGGACCCCCCC
>NW_015090893.1:16046132-16050581 GCF_001431845.1 Calidris pugnax | reverse complement strand
CCGGTGGGGGGGGGTCGGTGCAGCGGGGAAGGAGGGCGAGGAGAAGGGGGAGAAGGACCCCGGCTCTACCTCTGCCCGGGGAAAGGACCTTCTCTCCTCTTTTATTTTCTCGGCTCACTCGAACTGATCCATCCTGACACTCTATTTTGCTTTCAAATCAAGTAAAGATGTGGGAGAGAACTTTTGAACTGGTTGATGGAAAAGTGGAGGGAAGCAATGTTCCAGCCGTTTCAGGCTGGGTTTTTTTTTTTTTTTCCTACAGGGGCCGGGCCCACGGACCCCCCCTCTCCAGCCCCACGGACCCGGGGACACCCAAGGACACCCCAAAGCTCCCAGCCCCAACCCCTGCACCTCCCATCTCCAGCACATTTTGCAGTTTGGGGGATGCGCAGGTGGGTGCTGCCAGGGTCGGGTCTCCCTGTCTCTGCATGGTCAGGTCTCCCTACCTCTCCCTTTTCCATTTTTTAATATTTTTTTAATAAAATTTATTTCTTTATGAGTGGCACATCGGTGTCCGTCTATCCGTCCGCCGCTCCCGGCTTAACTTGCCGCAGGAGCCTGCGATCTGCCAAGGGGATTTCGGGCACCCGAGGTGAAACCGGGCAAAAACGGACGGTGCTTTAAAAGGCGAAAATTCACCGGGGGCTTCTGGGCTTCCAGGGGCTGAGCTGATGCAGAAGCACCGGAGACCTCCTCCCGGGGGGGGAGCGAGAGGCGGCGGTGGCCTTTCTCCCGAGGAGGAGGAAGGTGACCGGATTGCACCGAGCCTGAGACCCTTCACGGTCCTTTTTTTTTTTAAAAAAAATTTATTTTTTTCTTTATGGGAGCGGCGGCAGCTCCCGGGGCAGGTCTCCGGGGGCTCCCCCCCCAACATTCAGCGGGAGCGGGATGGAGCCCGGTGGGCCGTGCTGGAGGGGGGGCTGCCAACAGCCCGGCGGCTCCGCTCCGGCTATTTTAAACCTTCTGCTCACGGCAGCCTCGAAAACCGGAGGCGAGATTTTTCCTTCTTTTTTTCTTTCTTTTTTTCTTTCTTTCTTTTTTTTTTTTAATATTTTTTAATTATTTTTTTTAATGCTCCCAATTTAAATTTTTTGTTCCGCTCTATAAAATTTATTTTTAAAAAATTCGTTCTAGGCTCAATTCCTCCTGGCCGGGCGCCGGGAAAGGTTCAGCCCCGGGTACCGACGTGATTTCTCCCAGGCGATAACGCCGGGTCCGGCTGCCTCCCCCCGGGGGCGCCGGCCCCCCCCCCCCCGGCTCCTTCTGGAGGGGTCCCGGGGCAGACACCCCCGGACACCGGCGTTAAATGGAGAATAACGGGCCGGTCCTTGCCGCTCCCGGCCCTCGGGAGGGGGAGAAGCGCCCGGCTCCCCCCTTGACACCCCCCACTCGTGTCTGTGGAGCGGGTCGGGCATTTACCGCACACCTGCGCACGGGTCGCAGGTCTTAGGCGGTCATCTATATATCTATATATCTATATATCTATATATCTATATATCTATATATCTGTGTGTATATATATATTTATACGTCTTGTGTGTGTCCTCTCTCCGCACAGACCCAAATCCGCCCGGTTTTTCCCGTTTTTGGTGGCGACGACACGTGTCGCGACAACAGAGCGCACCCACGGGGCCGTCGCCCCCCCTCGATATCCCCTTTTCTCCTCTCTCCCCCCCCGCCCGCCCCGTCCCGTTTGGGGATGCCGGGGACACCTCTCCTCCTGCAGACGCGACGTCACTCGTGTGACGTCATGCCTTGCTTCCCTGACGTCACGCCTCGCCTTTCAGCCAGGCCAGGACCCAAAGCAAAGCCTCGATGACCCCCGCGACGTGAAGGAGGGACGGCGGCCCCACGGAGGGGGGGACACACAGGTCCCCCCCCTCCCCCGGGGGACCCGAGACCTTCGTGGGCGTGGGAAGGGCCGCGGAGAGGCGGAGGGGAGGGTGGGAAAAGCTCCGCGCATCGCGGAGTGGGACTGACCGGAGAACACCGCTGCTCCGCACCCGCGCAGCCACCGCACCTCCAGGCTGCCCCCCCCCCGCTTCAGGGGGCTGCAGCGGGGATGTGTGAAAGGCTGGAAGCCCGCAAATAAACCGCTCCGCTTCCTCCTGCTATAAATAATCCGAGAAGGAGGGACGGTGCTTATAAATAAATCAGTGCTGGCCACTCCGGTGACAACCCCGTGAAGAAGAGGACGAGACGCGTCTGAACGAGAACAGGGCTCCCACGCGAGAACAGGGCTCCCACTGCCCCCCCCCGAGGGGCGGACGGACCCCGTCGTGTCACCCCCCGGGTGCCCCGGGGTCCCTGTTTTCGGAGAGGGGTTTTTGGGAGCCGGGCTGTGGTGTTTGTAGCCAAGACAAAACCACCTGGGCCGTATATCAGGTGGTGAAGTTCAGTCTCTGCCAGCTTTTTCCTCTTCAGATTTATTAGCGTTGTATAGACTCAGGTTCAGTCTATAAATTATTGGGAATTGTTACAAAAAGGAAAGCGTCTCCTCCCGAGCGCACCTCTGCCCGAGAGGAGAGGGAAGCCCTCTGAAAAATAGAGCTGTAGTGAGGAAAAAAAGAAGGGAGAGGCTCTCCAGCCCAACCAAACCCAGCCCAACCAAACTCAACCCAACCAAACCCAGCCCAACCAAACCCAACGCAAGCAAAACCAACCCAACAAAACCAAAACCAACTCAATCAAACCCAACCCTACCAAAATCAACCCAACCCAACCAAAATCAACCCAACCCAACCAACATCAACCCAACCAAACCCAACCAAAATCAACCCAACCAAACCCAAGCTCAGCCAACCCAACCGAACTCAACCAAGACAAACCAAACCAAACCAAGCCAAACCAAACCACAACAAATACAACCAAACCAAGCCAATCCAAACCCAAACTCTACAACCCGAGCCAAACCAAGCCGAGTCAGCCGACCTCTACCCGGTGTCTCCTCTGCGCAGCCCTGGAGCTGCTGCAGCAAAACAATATTTAATAACAAAACCATCCTAAAAGTGCCCAGCGGGCGGCGAAGGGGCATCCTCGGGGGGGTGTGAGACGCTGGAGGGCACAGGTCCTCTGAGCCCCGCGCCGGCAGCGCCGTGACAACGCGCAGGGGCATTTTTAAAGCTTCCCGCTATGAAAATGCCCCCCCCGCGCGGGTGCACAACAAATACAACCAAACCAAGCCAATCCAAACCCAAACTCTACAACCCGAGCCAAACCAAGCCGAGTCAGCCGACCTCTACCTGGTGTCTCCTCCGCGCAGCCCTGGAGCTGCTGCAGCAAAACAATATTTAATAACAAAACCATCCTAAAAGTGCCCAGCGGGCGGCGAAGGGGCATCCTCGGGGGGGTGTGAGACGCTGGAGGGCACAGGTCCTCTGAGCCCCGCGCCGGCAGCGCCGTGACAACGCGCAGGGGCATTTTTAAAGCTTCCCGCTACGAAAATGCCCCCCCCGCGCGGGTGGATGAGTGGTTTTCGGCCTCCAGCCCCCGTTCGCGGCCTTTGCTGGTGCGTGGCTCGGACCCACGGGATGCTCTACGCGGGTTGGCCCCCGCGCGGGTGGGTGAGTGGTTTTCGGCCTCCAGCCCCCGCTCCCGGCCTTTGCGGGTGCGTGGCTCGGACCCACGGGATGCCCACGCGGGTTGGGAAGAAGCAGAGGCCGGGGATGCGCGCAGGGATGCGCGCAGGGCAGCGCGGCGCCCCGCGGAGCACACACCGCACTGGGGGGGAGCGGTGTTTTTAGTGGCAGCGCTAAAAAGGGAAGGGGGTGTGTGTGTGTCCCCGTATCCTGGGGGTGACCCTGCCCCCAAAAAACAGCATCGCCCCCAAACTCCGCTTTACGCGCAAGGTGGAGGAGACCCGGGCGTGCGCCCCCGCGCAAGGCGAAGCTCAGCGCTCCCCGCCGCGCCGGGAGCCCCGGCCAGAAGGGAACGCGGAGCAAAACCCCAAATCACGGCGACCACGAAAGGAGCCTGGGCACGGAGCTGGGTCGTTCCCCCCCCCTTCACCCCCTCTCCCCAGCCTCGGCCGGGCGGAGCGGGCAGCGGGGAGCAGAGAAGGGGGGAAGAAACGCAGCGCGGAGAGAGAGTGTTAAATCGCTCAGGAGAGGAAGGTGGAAAATTACGCTGGCTCCCGGCCGGCCTGTCCTCCTCTGCGCAGCCAGGAGAGCAATTTTCCTAAGAAGTTGAGCAAAAACGAAATCAGCCCCTTTTGGATCCCTAACCCTTCTCGCTCCGCGTGCCGGCCAAGCCTCCGCCTTCCGCGGGCGCGCAACTGCCCTCCCCATCCCTCCCCATCCCCCTACCCAAAAACCGCGCAGCGCTGCCCCGCGGATGCTGAGAGGGAGGGTTTCCAGGGCTCTTCTTGCCCCATCCCGCTTCCCTCGGCTCTCCCCAATTTTACCACTCAAATCCAACGGGGGAAAGGGAATTTTCTGGGGACCTTTGGTC
>NW_015090893.1:16044910-16045649 GCF_001431845.1 Calidris pugnax | reverse complement strand
AGTGGGGGGTGAGGGGGGGAGGAGGAGAGAAACACGTTTCCCTTAAACAGGACATTTCCTGAAAGGCTGAAATATTCTAATAACGCGCTGGGCTCTTTAATGTTCTCAGAACAGCAGCGAATCTCTGCAGAGCCGCACATTTCCTGCTTTAAAATGCAAAATCAGAGAAACAATTAACCTTTGTGTGCATTCAGCTTATTCTATATTATTTTATTTCTTCCCCCCCTTTTTTATTTTTTATTTTTTTTCCTTTACATTTTTCGTTTCTTATTTTTTTCCCCTCTCTTTTCTTTTTTTTTTTTTTTTTGAAATGCAGCGAGTGACGGCTGGAGAAACGGTTTTCCTATTCGGTTTTCTGCAGCTGGAAGCAGGCGCGGAGGGGCGGGAGAGGGCCTTCCTCCCGCTCCCCTCACCCCCAAAATCAAGCCATCTCCTGGGTGTCCCCTGCCAGCCTGGGACAACTCTTTTTTTTCCTTTTTTTTTTTCTCTTTTTTTTTCTTTTTTTCTCCCCCAAAAGCCTGGCAGCACAGTCCCACCCTGGCCCAGAGCTGCTTCCCAGCCCTCTCCGCATCCTTCAGATCCTTCACACCACAGGCGCTCAACTCTGCTCGAAGAAAAATATTAAATTTTTCGGGTTTCTCTCTGCCCGGTGTGAGCAGAAGAGTGTCAGCGCCCTGCAAGGACAACGCCAGAGGATGGACAGACAGCTCAGGAATACTGGGGGTGTGTGTGGGGGGAG
>NW_015090893.1:16043119-16044746 GCF_001431845.1 Calidris pugnax | reverse complement strand
AGTGGGGGGTGAGGGGGGGAGGAGGAGAGAAACACGTTTCCCTTAAACAGGACATTTCCTGAAAGGCTGAAATATTCTAATAACGCGCTGGGCTCTTTAATGTTCTCAGAACAGCAGCGAATCTCTGCAGAGCCGCACATTTCCTGCTTTAAAATGCAAAATCAGAGAAACAATTAACCTTTGTGTGCATTCAGCTTATTCTATATTATTTTATTTCTTCCCCCCCTTTTTTATTTTTTTTTTCTTTTAAATTTTTCGCTTCTTATTTTTTTTTCCCCTCTCTTTCCTTTTTTTTTTTTTTCCTTTAATTTTCCCCCGAAAGGCGGCACCGCGCTGCTCCCGGCGTGGTTTTGGCGCAGCCCCCGCTCCTCTCCGCTGCCCGGGGAGCAAACACCGCCGGAGATAAAGGCACGGGACACTTTATTTATTATTATTATTTTTTTTTCTTTCCAGTTTCATTGTGGGAACGGCCGTATCTTAACGGGCACATCTCGGGGAGAGATAGGGACACGCTGCCTTCCAGAGGGCTCTGCTAATCAGCGCGCCGGGTTAGATATAAAAGTTCAGGGCAAATAAAACGAATTAGTTTTATTAGCACGTTTAGGAGGCGGTCTAACGAAGGATTTCGGCTTTTACTAGAGAATGTTTTCTCCTCCCCTTTTGTTGTTTAAAAGCAACATATATCCGAGCTGCTCATCACGGGAGGGAATAATAATGCCTCCTTCAATCTGCGCTCCCTTCTCTAAACCCCGATAAGAAGAATATACACTCCTGGAAAGACACAATTTCATAATAAACCCTGCGTGAACAATAAAACCGACTGTAAAGGAGAAGCTGCCGAGCCCGCCAGGTTATTGTTCGGCGGTGGGTTCCTGGAGGAAATATCTGCCTCCATCACATGCGCTTTTACCTCGGCTAAAAGTGTCCCAGGGCAATGTTGTCACCTCTCCAGCGCGGGATTTCCAGGGACTTTGTCCGCATTTCAGGCAAACGAAGGATTTGGGGGAGGTTCTCCCAGTGAAGCAGCTCTTAGGAAATACTTAAGAAGTCAGTTTTTAGATCAACGGCTGGAGTCGGCGCAGGGAGAATAACCCGGAGAACGTGGACCTTGGCTTGTTAAGTGGGAATTATATATTTTCAAATTGCTATTTAAAAGGAAAAAAAAAAAAAAGGCAAACGGCGTCTCGGTCCTCGATTCAGGCACAGCAGCATTATTTTATGTTCAATTCGGGAGTCGGACTTTATGTCGCCTGCAGTGCGGTTGGCAAAATTTGGGGAAAAGGGACGAAATAATAGAAAACTCGCTTAGCGACAATTTTTTGAACGTGAGACCTAAAAGAAAAAAAAAAAACTCTCCGAAAGATACCGTCGGTGGAGAGCCCTCACGTCCATTTAAACAGGGTTAAGACGCAGAAAAAAAAAATAAAGCCTTTTCCCCCAACTCCGAGAATTTAATTCCCGCCGCAGGAAGCGTTATCCCGGAGCGGTGCTGCCAGACCCTCGCAATACACCCAGTTCCTAAAGATGGGGTTTATTTTTTAAATCAGAAAAAAAAAAAGGAAGAAAAAAAAAAAAGCAAACCAGAAGGACTATAGAATATTATTTTTTCTGCAAACCTAATTCATCG
>NW_015090893.1:16033195-16042345 GCF_001431845.1 Calidris pugnax | reverse complement strand
GGGGAGGGCCGGGGGCAGGGCCGGCCGCACCGGGAGACCGGCGGTACCGGCCGCCCCGCGTCCCTCAACCTCCCGCCCGCCGCCCACGGCATCCCCGGCACCGGCCTCCCGCACCCCCTACCCCCCCTCCGCCGGTGCTCCCGGTTACGCGGCCCCTGCCCTCCTCATTTCCTCCCGCCCGGTGTTCTTGTCCGAGGGGGCAGGGACAAGGAAAAAAACACTTAGTTTTATGTTTTTGGGGGTTTTTTTCTTTCCTTTTTTTTCCACCCCCCCCGCCCTGAAATCCTCTCCCGGTTCGGGACCCCAGCCCGGAGGTGGGTGCGAGCACCCAGGGCTCTGGGGGACACAGGGTGCTGCCCACCCGTCCCCAGGCCCTTCTTCCCCCACTTTGAATTTTTCTGGGGGATGCTGGTGGAGTTTGAGCCACTTCATTTCTCCTCCTCCTCCTCCCCAACCCCTGCTTTGGAAGGTCTCCTCCCAAGAGAAAACCACCCAGGTCATGCGGCGACCCCAGAGAAGACCACAGAGGGGACATGCCTTGTGCTTTTCTCAGCAGAGAGGGTCACACACACTCACACTCACACATACACACACACACACACACACACACACACACACACACACACACACACACACACACACACACACTCACACACACACACACACTCACACACACACAGAGGCTATCGCTGGAGCCGAAATCCAAGGACAACGAATATGGAATGGATCAGAAAGATAAATAGCATAAAATCAGGAACAGTCCGGTCCCACACTTGCCATTTGTTATAGAGAGAAGAAGTAAATGGGATTCACATGTCGAGCATTAGCTGGTTGTTAGTCTGTAAGATAATATTAACTTTAGTGTTTGCTGGTTTACTCCGGTTTTCCAAAGGCAGTTCCAGGAGGCGCCCAGCCTGTAATTTAGGATGGCACATACTGTGTGAAAGAGGCTTTGGCACCGGGGCCTACCAGCACATCAAGGTGATATTAACATAATAAAACCTTTGGAGAGGGAGTAGGAGCTCATAAATTAATGCATTCTACTGTTTTAATGCGAGGAGCTAACAATGCGTTTCCTGTCGGGCTGATCGTCCCCGCTGCAGCCTAACAGCTGTTTTAAAGGTGCTGTGAAATTAAAGAGAGGGAAGATGATTGTCTTTAAATCAATGTTTAATGACGTGTTATTAGGAGAAAAGTCTTCCTCCAGCAGATGTTTACACGCCGAGGATGGAGGGGAGCTTCCCAGGCTGCCTGCCTGAGAAGCTGGGGAGATGTTCTCCATGTCCCACCAGTCTCCCAGGTGGCCCTGGTGTCCCCCAGCACTGGGGCACAGCTGGCTTGGCACTGGGCTCTGCAGCATGGTGGCCCTGGGAGGAGCTTTGGCCAGGTCTCTGGGTGGGTGCTGAGGAAACTCCACCGGGATGCTGAGCTGCTGCAAGGTTTTCAAGGGATTTGGGTGGTGACCACGGCAAACGTTGAGAACATCCTGCCCAAGGTTCAGCGCAGCTCAGGGCTGCCAGGGTCCTTCCCCCATAAAGACCAGATATGGATGCAGGAGTGTCCCCCTGTGCAGGAGTTTCTGCAGGACAAAGTCCTTTTAGAACTTAGAATAGTTCTGGAGAGAGAAACATCTGGTCAAAGACAAAGGAGTGGCGGAGATAGGGCTGGTCTGTGGGCCTCTGGGCTTCAAGGGCAGATTATATACAGACCATGTCCCTCCCAGCCTAGAAGACCATCCTTGCTGGAGAATATCTAGAAGGCTGTCCAAGCTCTTCACTTGTACAGGTCAGTTGGACTGAGACATCTCTGACCAGTGACCTCCAGGTACTAGAAAAATAAATGTACCTTTAAGGCAAGATGTAGGAATTAATTTCTGGATGTGGTACCTAAAATAAGGTGGAAACCTAAGCTGTGAGTGGGAATCTTTCTGTAGGTGTCTAAGTCATCTTATTTCCTTTGTGCTTGACCCAAAGATGGATTAATTAGTTTCAACATCTGTGCTTCAGCTTCCAGTTTAAGAGATGGCCATCATAAATCTTGTCCCCTAGAGAAGACATCAGACAGGTTCAGATGTCCACCCCACACAGGAACTGGTGCCCAAAAGACCCCGAGGAGCATGCAGGCTTGCTGGGGGTCAGGAGGGAAGGGCCATCCACTGCTGAGCACCTCATCACAGGGGAACCCTCCTGCTGTCAACCAAAACAGCATCAAATTGTCTCCAACCCAACCCAGTTTCCAAAAGGATGGTTCCCACAGCCAAGCTCATATTCTGCATGATGGTGGCACAAATTGTTCTTACACAAACAGAGGAACCCTTTACAATTGCTTCTTTTAATCATTGCCAATGTTCATTAACAGAAAGTCTCTGTATTTCCAAATATAGAGAAGAAATGACTCTCCAAGCCCACCCGTTCCTTTATTTGCAGCCTTCCCTGTTAGTGCATCCTTGGAATAGTGTTTAAGAGGCCACACTGCTTCTGAGATGTTTGGAACATGAGTGGATTGCAACGTTTCTAAACTTCCCAGAAGAGGCAAATTGTAAAAGAATAAGCTTCTTTCTGTGCACGCACATTTATTTCGGAGCCAAATGGAAAGGAGAGCTCAGAAAGAAAAAAAAAAAAAAAAGAGAAGACAAATTGTTTGGAAAATATTGTCCTTCCCAAGACAGACCCAACCATATGGGGGGAAGGGAGTCAATACTGAAATTTTCCCTTTATATTCGTGTCCAGCAGCCCTCCCATCCACTCCGCTGGGAGGGTTGTGTGAGTCAGACCTGCAAGATCATCCATTCAGGGTAATATTTCCAACACTCCAGTCCCCTCCCTGCTTCACTCCTATTCCCCACTGGAAGAAGAGTGAAGTGGGGGGTTACCCACCATCAGATTTATGGTAAGAGCAGCGGGATGGGACCCAGAACTGTCCCTGTCCCTCCTCACCTCATCCACAGCCTGGCACGACTGGTGATGAACTACAGGAAAGGAAAAGGCAGAGCAGCTCTGCCCCTCAGAAAACCTGTCTGTGAGTTTACGTGGATTGTGAAAAGCCAAAAGCCCGCTGGAGCAAGGAAAATTAAGTACAAGGAGCAGGAGAAGTCCTCTTTCCAGCCCTGCCCAGCCTCCTGGTGGGACTCCAGCAAGTTGTATGAGGTTTATGTGCCTGCAACCAACTACCCCAACCGCCCCCCTCCAGGGCGTGGGCAGGTTAAGGCAGGAAAAGGTGTGAGGGAAATGGAAGAAGCTATAAAAGAGCAGAGTTTATTGGCATTTTGATCATGCTTGTGAAAGGCTGCTGGAGCCACACTGGATCGATAATGCTAGACCTTGATTTCTTCGTGGACAAAACGAGGCATTGCTGCCTTGGCAGTCAGATGGAAACACAGAAAATACTTGGTGTGGCAAGGAAATCCCTTCTTTCCTCTTAAATCACCGAATTTATCATCATCGTCATCTTTAAGCAATAAACAAATGCGACATTTATGCATCCCCAACTGCTAATGGTAACATTTATGCAACGACCAAAAAAAGTTGCAGCAATTGTGTACGTTGGGAATTGGTGACATGGAGAGTGTGCAAAGCTACTTCGAAAGATTGTTGGGAAAGAGGATTTTTTTTTTTTGTGTGTGTGTGTGGTTGTGTTTATTCCCTGGTGACATGTTGCTAACAAGCTGCAAACCGAGGATCACCCACAACAAACAAAAACAAACAAACAAAGTTCTGTAGGGGGTGGTAATACTTAGTTTAATTCTCTTTCAAAATAATTATAGCCCTGTCTGTGACAACTGGAAAGGCCCCATTCACTCCAATAAAACTGCTTGTTATTCCTCAAGAATGACATTTGGAGATGCTTCCTTATACAATGTAGACATTAATGGGAGTAGGTCTCAATCAATGAAATATCGATGTGTTTCTCATCTTTGCACTAGCAGGGTTTTTGATTGTGCAGCTTGTGGTCAGCTGTTTACTTGCCAGTTAAATCACAACACATTTAACGACTTTCTAGAGATCTGTCTGAGGACTTTCTGCCAAAGAACAGGATCCTGGGGATTTGGGCATTAGTGAAAAGTTACTTAAGGTCTAAACAACGCTCCAAGTATCTCTGCTGCAATTTATTCCGTGCATTATAGATTTTTGGGGAAAGTGATAAATGGCACACAGACCTTCAAACTAAGATGCATGCCTCCTATGATCTCACAAGGTAGTCGTTACATCTGACTCCAAATACTTAGTATTACTCAGCTGTGCTTTGACAGCACAGCGGTGTCTTAGCTCATGCACTGTCTGAATGTCTTACTGGATCTTCATGTCCCAGGGGTTAGACCTTGGCATCTACTTGAACCAGCTTCTTAGGGCTTGGCAGGAAAAAGTCCCCCATATAGATACAATATAGACACTCAAGTCTATCTTCGGCTGAGAAGCATTTAGCTCAACAGGGACCAAGAAGATATTTAAGGGTAAATTCCTGAAGAGGTGGCTGTGGGCAGAGATGTGCAGTGTTCGGGGGACTGTCACTGGGTATGTACTTTTTTCCACCCTCTTCCCAGGGACTGGCTTTGGGCCATGGTGAGAGGTAAGAGAGGACTTTAGTCTGGCCTGGCCACTCATCATTCCTGGCGTTAAAGAGTGCTGTGGAGTGAGACTTTCTCAGAGCCAGGGCTGCCTCCTCTCCGGCTCCCTGGGACCTTCTCCGTCTTGTATTATTATTGCCGTATCTATTATGATTAATGACTTCCAAAGTTGTTGTAAAACTATTTAAGTGCCTGATGATCCATCTGAAACTCATCTCCATTCTGCGCGCAGGTCCCAAGCGTTAATCTTGATAGGTGAGCACGCTGGCCTGCGAGTGGAAATGAGATAAATACACATTATTTGGCAGAAACTGTATATGGGACAGCGCTTTCTGGCAGCGCACGCAGGGCTTCACACAAATGAAAACTGATGGCTTAATATTTTGTTACATTTTTCCCACCAGAGTTATTACCTCCTAATTGCAGGGATGGATTAAACCGAGGAGAGTGTGCTCGTTTGGGGAGAGGCTGCCCTGTGTCAGCCTTGAGCTGTCAGCGGGAGAGCGGGGGCCTGGGGTGGGGGGCTCCCCTCCTGCTCCCACTTTCTGCCCTGGCCGTGGATGTTAAACACGGGCTGACGTGGCACCAGAGGTGACATTCCCGAGGGAATTTGCACTTTCTGTGCAGTTCCAGGGACATGGGAGGATGCAACCCACTCTGCACTGATTTCTCAACGTGCATCTCATTACTCACGGACCTGCCGTACAAAGCTGTATTTAGATGACCTCTTTAATTACCCAACCTATCCCTGAAGTCTGCTGAATTCAGCGAGGCAGAAAGGAGAGGCAGCTTCCAGAGGGAGAGTGGCTGGTGGAGCCAACGTGACAAAACATCGTTTTATACGCCTTTGTGTGTTTTACAGCAGAGCTCGGCGCCGGGCTGAGGATGCTCAAGGTGGATTTGGTAGTTGCACGTGTAAAGACCTGCTGGATCTTGTTATTCCCAAAAGCTTTGCACCGCATGAGCTTCCTTGAAGGTGCTCCCTGTGCACGGGGTGCTCCTCCTGCCATCCCACCTTGGCTCTCCCTGTGGGCCAAAGGACAAAGATGCCCAGGCCACCACACTTGTGCTCTCCTGAGACCTTTCTGATTTAGGCCAGAGTTTCAAAGCCAGATTGCCAGCTCTCCGGCCCATGGCAGATGCCTTGTTGGTGTCTCCATCTCTGATTCACCATGATCAGCAGCAAAAGTTCAGGGGCACCTCTGAAGACAAAGCAGCACAGAATCAGGATTGTCACCATCGTCCTCCTGGTTGCTTTCAAAATCACCAGGGCATTTTGGCAAAGGAGAGATTTTGGTTTTTTTGTATGCCTGTTTCAACAGTGCAGACAAAATGATGATAGACCCTGTATGGAGACCGGCTTGTCCACGCCATGGGGCACAGGCAAGTTTTTATTCTCTCTTTGCAAAGCTGGACGGTTCCTGGAGCAGGGCCAGGCCCCCAGGACGTACCATCCCAGGCTGGAAACCCACCTGGCGTCAGGAGAGGGAGGGAATTTTTGGCCACTTCAAATATGGAGCTTGATGTAAATATGATTTTTTCTGAAGGAGTGAAAAGGCTGAGCTCTCTCCAGCTGAAAGACCTCTACACCAAACAGAAGATACTCATAGCAATGGAAGAGCAAGAAAATGAATGAGTTTGGGTGCAAATATTCGGTGTTTAGAAAGCAGAATTGTCCATGTGTGCGTATGAAAAACACCTTTAGCATTTTTGCTCTCCCAAAGGGCATATCTACAGAAGAAGACTAACCTGAAGCTCTCCCAACAGCTGGGCTGACCACAACGTAATCACCAAAACTAGGTATAAGGTTAAAATTAAACACCTGTGTGGAAAGTGCTCGCAGAAGAGAAGCCCACATTTGCCTGTGAGCAAGAGAATAAAGGCATTCATCCAGCTCAGTGAAATACTGTGAGTTCTATGGGTGGGAAGTGCTAAGTATTACAATTATTATTTACTATATATTAATATTTGTTATTCAGGAGGATTTATGTGTGGAGAGAACTTGGAGGATCTGGTCTGGCTTTGTGTGTGCTGGGTCTCTCGAGGGATTATTTTAGTGTCTACCACAATTATAGCTGAGGACTGAGTGAAAACTTGTGGTTTTACTCTACAAAACATTAAGTTCAGCAACTGCCCATGCTTTCAGGGAAAAAAAAAATGTAAATGAAAAAAAAATCTTTCAGGATGTATTTGAACAGTATTTCAACCGTGTGGCTGGAGGAGGCTTTTTAAAAAGGGATCACACATGGCTATGAGGGAGAACTGTAGGCTCAGGCTCCTGGTCATAAAATCCAGCACTGTGCAGGAGGGTGTCAGGTATTTTAATCCTCCTCTGCCTCCCCCAGCCTGCAGAGAAAAATCCACCTGCACGTCCTGCTCACAGAAGTATTTTTTTGCCTCTGTGGTGTTCGTAGTGGTTGACATTTGGTGTGAAGATGTACCCCACCGGGGCTTTTCTGGCTTCACCTTTTGGTTCTAGCAAAGCAGAAGAGCAGGACGCTTCCCTATTGACTTGAGGAAGTTGGATTTTTGTGTTTTGAAAGACGACACGTCTTTCTGGGTGAACTGCAAAAATTGCCAAAAAACATTTAAGGTGTGTTTGTATAATTGCTTACTGTACGTCTCCGGATTAGCCAGTGCATTTAGATGTTTAGTTTTAAGGACCAGAGTTTATTCTGCTTCGTGCTTAAGTAAACACTGGAAGTTTGGATCCTCTACACCGGATAAGACCTCTGGTTCATCAGGTCTGGTATCCTGCCTCTGGCAGTGACTCACAGCTGATAGTGGGAGAAGCTGCAGTGCTGGAGCTTGGCGATGGAGCCGGGAGATGTGTGGTGGGACACAGGGATCGATGGGGCACCGATGGGATTGGGATGTATGTGCTGGGATGCAGGGATTGATGGGGCACTGATGGAGCTGGGATGTGTGTGCTGGGATGCAGGGATCGATGGGGCACTGATGGAGCTGGGATGTGTGTGCTGGGATGCAGGGATCGATGGGGCACTGATGGAGCTGGGATGTGTGTGCTGGGATGCAGGGATTGATGGGGCACCGATGGAGCTGGGACTTTTTAAAAAGGGATCACACATGGCTATGAGGGAGAACTGTAGGCTCAGGCTCCTGGTCATAAAATCCAGCACTGTGCAGGAGGGTGTCAGGTATTTTAATCCTCCTCTGCCTCCCCCAGCCTGCAGAGAAAAATCCACCTGCACGTCCTGCTCACAGAAGTATTTTTTTGCCTCTGTGGTGTTCGTAGTGGTTGACATTTGGTGTGAAGATGTACCCCACCGGGGCTTTTCTGGCTTCACCTTTTGGTTCTAGCAAAGCAGAAGAGCAGGACGCTTCCCTATTGACTTGAGGAAGTTGGATTTTTGTGTTTTGAAAGACGACACGTCTTTCTGGGTGAACTGCAAAAATTGCCAAAAAACATTTAAGGTGTGTTTGTATAATTGCTTACTGTACGTCTCCGGATTAGCCAGTGCATTTAGATGTTTAGTTTTAAGGACCAGAGTTTATTCTGCTTCGTGCTTAAGTAAACACTGGAAGTTTGGATCCTCTACACCGGATAAGACCTCTGGTTCATCAGGTCTGGTATCCTGCCTCTGGCAGTGACTCACAGCTGATAGTGGGAGAAGCTGCAGTGCTGGAGCTTGGCGATGGAGCCGGGAGATGTGTGGTGGGACACAGGGATCGATGGGGCACCGATGGGATTGGGATGTATGTGCTGGGATGCAGGGATTGATGGGGCACTGATGGAGCTGGGATGTGTGTGCTGGGATGCAGGGATCGATGGGGCACTGATGGAGCTGGGATGTGTGTGCTGGGATGCAGGGATCGATGGGGCACTGATGGAGCTGGGATGTGTGTGCTGGGATGCAGGGATCGATGGGGCACTGATGGAGCTGGGATGTGTGTGCTGGGATGCAGGGATCGATGGGGCACTGATGGAGCTGGGATGTGTGTGCTGGGATGCAGGGATCGATGGGGCACCGATGGAGCTGGGACGTGTGTGCTGGGATACAGGGATTGATGGGGCACTGATGGAGCTGGGATGTGTGTGCTGGGATGTGTGTGCTGGGATGCAGGGATCAATGAGGCATTGATGCTCTTGGGATGTGTGTGCTGGGATGCAGGGATTGATGGAGCACCGATGGAGCTGGGATGTGTGTGCTGGGATGCAGGGATCAATGAGGCATTGATGCTCTTGGGATGTGTGTGCTGGGATGCAGGGACCGACTTGGCACCACGAGCTCCAATCCTGCCCCTCCTGGGCAGCAAACCTTTTGACTTCACATCATCACACCTTCCTTAGCTTTAATACACCCTAAAATGTTAGAAGTTACAGATGATAGGACAAGGGGTAATGGCTTCAAGTTGCGCCAGGGGAAGTTCAGGTTGGATATTAGGAAACATTTCTTTACTGAAAGGGTTATCCAGCATTGGAATGGGCTGCCCAGGGAGGTGGTGGAGTCACCATCCCTGGAGGTATTTAAGAAACGTGTAGACATGGTTCTTCAGGGCATGCTCTAGTGCCCAAGATTATTGGTTTGTCGTGGGCTGCTGAGTGTGAGGGGGATGGGTTTTTT
>NW_015090893.1:16003204-16033138 GCF_001431845.1 Calidris pugnax | reverse complement strand
TGGTTGTTGTGTGTTTAGGTGGTGGGTGTTGTTTGTTGTTGGTTTTTTTGTTTGTTTGTTTGGGGTTTTTTTGTGTGTGGTTGGACTCGATGATCTCTGAGGTCCCTTCCAACCACTACAATTCTGTGATTCTGTGATTCTGTGAAATCCTTCTTCAAAAGAGCCTCATGGTCTTCATCTACAGCGCCTGCAGAACTGCTGCTCGCTCTTTTCCCCGTCGTGGCCATCCCGGCACTCTGCCATGAGGAACCTCCTGTGGTTTCTGCTCTTACATCCCGACATGTCCCAGCATAGCTCCTCCCTGGTGTGCTGGGGTCCTCGGTCACGGCTCACACAGAGAGAAATTGCTGGTATTAAAGACTGCAGGTGGGAAAAGCGTTCCCCAGGTTGGCCTCGGCGTTTATAACCGCTCCTCCCGTCGCTACAGTGCGTCTGAGCCGGGCTGCGGTTGGGTTTTTTTAAACTTCAACCCTTATGTGACATATAATAACTCTAAACTGCGTTACAAGCCAAGATTACAAGGTATAACATGAGGTGAAACAGTATATGGGAAATAAGGATGCATGAAAGGTTTTGTACAAAGGGAGTAACCCACTGTACATAAACTGGGTAGTTGCTCAGGGCAAACCTTTAGGATTTGATGGATTATTATCCCTGGGATCCAGTGTTAAAGAGTGTTTATTTATTATAGCTGCCTAGTCCTCCTCCTCCCACCATGTCCCAGCCTTGGGGCTCTGAAAGACTCAGAAATGCCACTTCTCCCTGGTTATCTCTTCACCAATCCCCATCACTTGGGGGGTCTCCCTTTAAGGCTGGAGCTCAGACCTGTGCTGCTCTCCTGCTGTCTGCTCTGAATATGCAGGAGAAACAGGGTAAAACTGTGAGGATTTAGAACTCCTGCCCTCAGGAAACATGTGTGTGGCTGCTCTGTCCCCTCATCCCCTGTGCCCCAGCCCTGCCACCCCGCTGCCACCATGGGTTTGCGCCTGATGCTTTTTGCAAGAGCTATGAAAGGTGATATTGTTCCAGTTCTGTTGCCACTGAATGTTGCTGCCCAGCATTTCCAACCCCCTAATTACAAATGCAAACGCAATGAGTCAGATCCCCATGGATGGCTCTTCCCAGATGCCTTCCTCTTTGTTGGGTGACTCTGACTCTTCCTCATCAAGGCAGGATGGAAACCCTCCTGTGAAAATGACTGGAAATCCTGTTTTCTGGATAGGTACAGATTTTGTGTGGCACAAAAACTTCCTAGATTTGACTGAAGGAGTACTTTGATGCTGAATTGAGACCAGTCCAGGTCCCTCTCATGACAAAAGAGGCAGGAAAAGAACAAGAATATTAGCTGTGAGCTTGCTCTCATTCCAGGTTTTTTTTTTTTGCAGCACTTCATGTAAGTTAATTTTTATTAAGTAATTATTGAATGTAAATTTTCTTTTACATTTCTGCATTTCATGCTATCTAACTGCAAATTTAAATACAGTGCAAAATTATCCAACTACACTCTTTTTTTTTTTGTTGTTGTTGTCTTGAAGTTCAGGTTTTATTTGTTTTGGTTGGAATTTGGGAGAAGTGACTGTGCCCCGAAGGCAAGAGGTGTGACTGGCAGAGCAGGGTACATCCCTAATCCCCTGACTGCAGTGACACTCCTGGCAGGACTGGAAACTGGGAGTCTCTTTTGTCTCTGACAAAAGGAACATCATGTCTGAAGCATGTATTACTTGATAAGATATTCCTCTCCTGTAGAGACGGAAAGGAAATAACCTTGGAGGCCAGAGACAGAAATTACATTATCCATTACGCCTGGCAGCACATAGCCCAGGGTTTAGTCATGGGCAGTCGTAACCATCGCTCCCGTGGCTCCCCTGGAAGGATTATTCTGCAGCCTAACACATCTCATCCTCGGGAAATATTTCCTGATATTCAGCCTAATCCTTTCCTTTCTTAATCTCATCCCATTACTCTTAGTTATGCCCCATGCATAATTCCTCTCCCTCCTTGATGTTTACAGCCTCCAAATACTTGTAGGCTGTTATCACGTCCCCTTAGTCATCTCCTGGCTGAGCTATATGTGTTTGGGTCTTTTAACCTCTCCTCAGAACTCAGCCCACGCTCTCCATCCCAGCCACCTTATCGTGGTCCTCTGCTTTTCTCCAAACCCCTTCCCATTCCTTTCCCAAAAGCTGTTCTGCCATGAGGGGCTCTGACTGGGATGCAGTTTTTCCCTGAAGAGCTGGGCAGGCAGGGCTGTCCCCACGAGGCATCCTTTGGAAGATACCCTGGTCCCCATGTCCTGGCCATACTGTCACCCTCCCACACCTCATGGTGCTCCTTTCTCATCATCTCCTGCAGCTTCTTAGGATGGAGCCAAGCTTGGACCAAATTATGTTTTCATCCTGCTTTGCCTTTCTTCTTCCAGACCTTTTCTCAGCTCCTCTCCTTCATCCCAGGGAGCCAGGAGCTACCTCTTTCCCTCTTCCCCGGGCAGCAGGACTTGCTGAGCTGTTGCAAAGATCCCATCTTGCCGTGGCTTTTGTTTTCTCGAGTACTTTTCTCACCCAGAGGAGAAGTTAAATCCCACAGGTTATTTGTAGGATTATTAGTGTCAACGCTGGTGGCTGGAGAAGGGTCCCAGGATGTCTGCATTTAAAGAAGCACCTGCCCAGCAGCAGAGCCCTCCCACAGATTGCCCACGGGCTCGGAGGCCACGGGAAGATGCTGTGAGGTGCGAGGTCCCTCTTCCCCGGCGCTCGTCCCCCATCACCCAGCAGCAGCCCTGAAACCCAAAACGCCTCCTTCCAGCCCAGGGCAAGCTGGCTGCTAATTCCTCCCAGTGTTAATTTACTCCCAGAGCTCTTCTCTGACAGGAGGGCAGGCTGGGAGAGGGCTGCCCGGCCACTACAAATTAGAGCTCTGAGTGGCAGCTCTCATAGGGATGCTGCTGCCTTCTCCTGACACGCCGGGCCGCCTCAGGCTGCAGGCTCTTGATGCTCGTTGCAGTCATCATGGTATTTTCCCCCTTGGTGCACTGCGGTTAATTATTTCTGTGTTGGGTTGCAGCTATCATCTTCCCCTCACCCGCGGCGCCTGCAGCAACGACAAGAGTGAGAGGAAAGAGGAGACTGGGAGCCCTGCACGGTGGGAGTGGGGCAGATCACAGAATCACAGAATCATCTAGGCTGGAAGAGACCCTTGGGATCATCGAGTCCAACCATCTACCCTAATCTAAAGTTCTCCCCTACACCATATCCCCCAACATCACATCTAAACGGTTCTTAAACACAGCCAGGGATGGTGACTCAACCACCTCCCTGGGCAGCTTATTCCAATGTCCGACCACTCTCTCTCATGGTTCCATGCAAGCCCTTTCCCTCCAGGGTTGCTGTGCCAACACTGGACTGTGAGCCTCAGTGGTGGGATTCTTGCCCTCTTCCTTCTTCAGCACCTGATGAGGATCCAAGACACACCTTGTTGGTGGCAGGAGGGATGGGCTGGGGAGGGTAGAGGCCCAAGGGAAAGGTCACATCTTGTGTCATCTACAGATGATGCTCTCTGTCCTCCAGCAAGTGTCTCTGGAGGTCGGACCATCGTGTCTTGCATGAAACCAGTGGGGAGCTGGGCTAGGTGGGGAGATGGAGCCCTGGCTGAGAGTGGCAGTTGCCAGCTCACACTCAGCATCACACTAATGATGTCTGCAGGATGCTGATCTTCCTCCTGGAAGCAGAAATCCAGCAGGATCAGGTCCACTGGTCCAACCAAACCAACCTGGAAGGAATCGCTGCAAACCACCACCTTTAGACCACTAAGGGGTGGATAATGCCTGCAGTCAGTATGCTGGAGAGGAACCACCCTCCAGGTGAATCCATCCCTCCTGCCAGCACCTCCTCTTGGGGCAGGTGGCTTCAGATTGGCAGCTCCCTTGCCGAGGTGTTGTGAAATGGTGTGGTTGACCTTCCTCCAAGCTTAGCAGCCAGCTCTCATTCTGGTGGTGGTGGCAGAGGTGGGAGCTTGTTGTGTTAAATGCCTGTGTGAACCCCAGGCAAGGTGTGCCCTTGCAAAGCCCCATTTCACCACTGTCCATCACGAACCCCTCAAGAAGGGCAGGAGACACCAAAACACCCACCAAGGGCTGCGCACAGCATCAATGGCTGTCACCACAGCTTGGGGACAAGGCATTGCCAGCGACACGAGGCGGGCACGGCCTCACAGGCATGGTCCTGTGGAGGGATGGGTGGTAGGAAGAGGAGCCTTGCAGCTGGACGTGGAGCATCGCTCCATCCCATCACGCAGCCATCCCGCAGGAGAAAACGCTTGGCATCACATGCGGAGCTCCCCGCAGACCAACCAGTGCTGCAGGCAGGTCTGCTGTCAGGCCAGAAAGCATTTTACCCTTCAAAACACGCTTTGAGTAGGACGAAACTGGCACCTCCTTATAATTAGGGAGTTGGGGAGTTATATGGACGACGTGAGTCACGCTGCCGTCTGCTCTGTGGGGTTGGTTGCCCGTGTTACGTACCCGTGCACTCACACACACACCTAGCATGAAGGGCTGCTGTCACGCTTTCTTTTTCTTAGTTTTAGAAAATTAGTATTATTAGACATGCAAACAAATTAATTGGGAGTGATTCACTGGTTTGGGAAGTGTAACTTTTGTACAATTCTGTCTAAATTTGCTGTAAACCTGCATGTTTTAACAAACATCACGCCACGACCTTTTCGTTTGCTTGTTTCAGGTTTATAATTTATAGTCAAATAAATTAGCAGCTATTGACAGCTGTTGATTCTCTCTGTTTTATGCACCTGGACCTGACTAAATGTGGGACTTAATTTGCATTTTATCTTTTGAAAGAAAAAAATCTAATTTATTGCAGGTAATTTTATTGACATCAGGCAGTTTTGTACAGAAAAGGGTTGGATGTTGCACGGGTCCTGTTTTTCCAAAGGTTTTGTTCAGCTGCGTGTTTGCTCAGCAGAATACTTTCTGCTGTTCTTCCTCGTACCTATTCTTTCAATAAATACCGTTTCACTGTGATCTGACAAGCTCATACTGCTCCGGTGCAACGACTTGCCCATACATATTGTGGTGTTGTATTAAAGAGCTCCCTCATTATTTCGGCACAGTGTGTATCTCCAGCATTTGTCAAGGCTTGTTCGATTCAAGCGTGTTTGTCTTATCAGAGGGGAAAAAAACAGCCAGCCCTTTAGAACTGTCACCGAGGACAATTAATAATGTTAAAAAAAAAAACCCCAACAAAAAGAAGAATAATGCACCGTAAGGAATGCCTTGCTCTTATGGCACCAATAAGGAAATAAGGTATTGAAGCCAATTTGGAAATGAGGTCTGTGTCCTGGGCTGAATGCATGCCCAAAATGGGACGTCACGTAAGGAGATGGGGGAGGACTGGAAGCATCAGGGATGTGAGAGCTCCCGGGTGCCCTCCCTCATGGACCAACCCTGGTCCAGGCAGGGCTGAGGTCAGCCCTGTCCCTCGTCCAGGCAAGAGGATGGCTGAGAAATGTGTTCTCCTCCTCCTTAGTGCCACTTACGTGTAATGGAAGTGTTTCATCAATGTTTCAGTCGCTTGCCAGGAAAACTTAAAATCCTAGTGAAAAATCTCCAGCGGTATTCAAAAAATCCCCAAGTGCCACCAGCTCCATAACTATTTGGAAGACCTACATTAAACATTTAATAGATGTAGTTTTCCTCATTCAAAATTCACACTCTTAGCCAAAAGTAACTAAAAAGCTGAATTTCATCCTTTCTGACCATTTTGTTTTTCATGCTGGCAGGTGGAACAGAGGCAAGAATTTAAAATCCTTTACCTACAAGGCTTAATATTAATCTTGCATCACTAATACTAATTTTATACTGACACAGTCTCGTCCACATCACTGATGCCACAGAAATTACACAGGTGTTGTGTCTCTGCTTCAGAAAACATCCATGGATCTCTGGTAAGGTGAGGAGGATGTGTCAATCTTCTGCGCTGGTTTTACACCTGCAAAGCCCCCGGATTCGGTTGCTCTCCGGGGTGAGTGTGGATTGTCACTTCTTGCCTTTTTTTTAGCCTCGGGAGCCCATCCCTAAAAGGGATGTCACCGTATCCCATTTCAAAATGCTCTGCAGTAGCTGCTGCTGGTGTTACAGGAGTATTCCCAGGCATCTCCCATAGTGGATTAAATTCATTTTCAAAAGTGTGGGGTATTTTATTTCTCAGGATATACTTTAATTTCTTGTTGCTTTATTCAAAACCCTGCCGAGACCCAAATCTGTGCTGTTCCAACGAATAATATCAGCTCTAACATCAGAGGATTCACACACACGTGTGGTTCAATCTGAATAGCAGAAGGTAAGTGAGATGACTTCACTGTTTTTGGGAAAAAGCAGCTCACCGGCTTTTGTTCAGCACTTGCTTTGCTCTTGCCCTTGTGTGGTGCAAAAGCAAGAGCTCCCCTTCCATATGAATTTGAAGCTACTCAGAATAACTCTCTATATCCAAAATATATTCAAACTAGAGCTCCTCTGAGGAAGAGAAAGCCAAACTTTGCCTTTGTTTAAATCAGAAGATTTATGAAGATTACAAAGCTTGGCTCCTATGATGTTTAGAAGTGCAGGCTGTGGTTGAACGCCCTTGACTTGCAATCTCTTCAGTGCTTTTTACCTGCTGACTTCTGTGGAATTACTCACTTGCTCTTTTCTGTGCTGCGTGGGACGTTGCAGGGTCCCCCTCATCACAACGGGTCCCTTTGCTTTCAAGACAGAGAGTGAAGAAGACCCCAAGGAGAGAAAGAAGAGCAGCCCGTAAGTACCATCCTTTCTCATTCATGAAGGACAGATTTAAACGGCTTGAACCAGATATTGTCATGGTGTGGGGAACAAGCTTGTGCACGGCTTCTTCTGAGCCTCTTTGTCTTTTCCTTCCTCAGCCTGTCGAGGTTCCTGGCAGTGGGATGAAGGGCTTTTCGTACTATTGGTGTGGCAGTCTTCCTTCTGCTCTCACTAAATGGAGCAGAGCAATTCCCATCGCTCTCAACCCGGGTTGTGTTGCCAGCCCTCAGTTCATTTGGAAAGCTTTGGTCTGATCACACACGTTCAGCACAGGCTCTTTTAAGCTCTTTCCAGCACTCTCCATAGAGAGAAGGGGAAAGGATAATGATCCTGTGGAGATTTTGGAAAGAATTGAGCATCACCTTGGTGTCCAGGCTGACGTTCAAGATCTTCAAGGCTATGTGCTTTGCTGCTCCTTTGTACTGCTCCAAGGCAAAGATAATCTAAGGTAATTAAAGTCCTCGTTTCCAAGTACATCTCCACATACAGGCCCGTCTTGTCATTGGTATTTTGCTTATTGCTCTCAGCGTGTGCAGAGATCTGCGTAAAAGCAACACCTGCTTTTTCTCCTTTTCTACCATTTCATTCCATTAGATGCATTCTTTCCTGACATGCTCCAAGACTACACGTTTCCAAACCTTGACACACTTGGATTTTACTGGGTTCTTTGCACATGTCCCTGGCAATGGCCTGCAATCATTAATTATGACCATTAGCAGAGGTTCAGTACAGCTGAACTAAAAACTGGAGCCTCAGAGCTGGTCTTCCTGCCTGAAGCCATGATTTCATGACTATGTCAACTAGACACAGCTGCCAAGGAAGCAGGTCTGTGCTCCTCCAAGGTGAGGCTGGTCCCTGTTGTCCATGACCACCCCTTCGGTGCCCTGGTAAGACACCAGGTCCACAAGACCCAGGATGGGTTAGAACAAATTATGCATGAGAAAAAACGGGGAGTTCCCTGATGTTTTTCCCCTTGGTCATGACCTGGGAAAAAGTTGCCCCAGGGAGGTTGAGCATCCCTCTTGCAGGGATGAGACAGAGCCCAGGGCAAGTTGACTGGGACCAGTTCCCACTCTCCAGTGTTAGGGGCCAGTGCTGGATTACTCAACCTTCCCTTTTTTTTAACAACCAGAAAATTTTCCACTGTTCCCCTTATGGACTGCAGTCCTGGTAGGGAGCACGGTGACGGTGACTATTGTATCAGAGCTCACTAAATCTTTCAGGAGTTCTGGGTATTTGGGCTCATGCCCCGAGGAGCATTTCCATCCCTGTTGCTGTTGTTGCTCTTTGGTCTTGCCGTGGCTCTGTTGAAGCCTTTTTCCAGTTCAGGTCCCAGTTCCCTGAAGAAATAGGTTGCAATTTCCCTTTGCTTTCTCCTGAGAGTCTCCCTGTATGAGCTTTGCACTTTATAGGAAATATGAGCATCTGCCATAAAATCTCAATCTCCTCTGTCCCTGAGCAGCAGCATGTGTGCAGCAAATTGCACCTCCTAGATTTTCCATCTTTGAAGCTGTAAGGTGATTTGTGCCTTCTCTTCCTAGACATCAAGATCAGGTCTATCTTCCTTAGGAGGTTTGAACACCGGAGGCTGTCAGGCTTTCATTATGGAGGATGGTCCAGGTTTTGAAGGTGCTGTTCTCAAGTTCAACAGAGCCTCAGGCCATGCTCTGCTTTGGAGACCAAATTCCCTTTCCCACTAGACCATCTGATTACAAATAACCGTGACTGGATGTTGTATGTCGAAATCCATAATCCCCTGCAAATTGTTTAAAGTCTTGTCCATTGAACTGCAGGCCATTATCAGACATAACAATTTATGGGATTCCATGTCTGGCAAATGCAAATATAATGTGTGCTGTGACATGTTTTGGTGTCAGATTCTCTGTATTATTGGATAATAGTATATAGTTCTAGGCTCATGTGAATAATAACCCCAATTAAAATACGATCTTTGCCAAAAAGTATAAATAAATCTATTTTAGACAGCTCAAGTATTTCCTTGTCAAGCTACTTTATTTTTAAGTCCCCATTTTTATTTTACAAGTTACTTTTCTGTACATGAATCTGTGAGCAGCACACTCCATCTCCGGCTCTCCTTTCATTTTGCTCAAAGTAGCAAATGGGGAATAACACTTCCATGTCCAAAAATCCTTGCCGGTGCTTGTGCTGGATGACTTTGATCAGAAACTGTACGGTTGCACCATGTCGTGAAAGAGGTTTTCAATTCTTTTTTTCCTTTTTACTGAGGTTAACTTTGCTGTATTGAGAGAGACGTCTAGTCTGTGAGAAGGTTTGTGGTGCAGATGTCCTCAAGCAAGACCTACTCAAGCTAACGGTGAGCCAAAGGCAGCAGAGATGGACAATGTGTTGCTCCTCCAGATGAGTTGTCCTGGGCTTAGTGCTGCATTAACAGGGCCATCGCCCTTTTGGTACCCGAGTGACAGGGCTTTGGAAGGTGTGACACATTTTATAGAGTCATCAGCTTGCTTGGAGAAAACTCACAGATTTCGAACAAAGTACCTCATTTTTCAGTGGAGACGTGCTAAGATGCTTAAAATAATGTTTGCAGCCATTGGGCTGCACTCAAAAGCGGTGAAGATCTTGGGGGTTTACTTGGCAGGGGATTGTGCTAAGTATAAGGATTTATTGCCTGCTTTGCACTTGGATGCTATGTTTTATTCTACCAGTAAATAATGAGGGCAGCAGAATTGCAATTTAAATTCTTAGAGAAATTTGGTTCTTAACCTCTTACTGGATGGCTGGTCTTGGAAGAACAACTTATTCCCTTGCTTAGGCAGTAAAAAGTGGGATAAACCTCTTACTGGATGGCTGGTCTTGGAAGAAAAACTTATTCCCTCGCTTAGGCAGCTAAAAAGTGGGATAGAAATGAGCATTTCTAGCTGTTTCTGTTTGAAGAGGCAGCGTACATAAACGTTTCCATGAACCTTATTCTTACCTGGAGAAAAACCCAACAGAAAGGTGAAAACCAAAAAGAAAATGGGGTCGAACAAGCTGCAAACGTAAACCAGGGTAATGCTGCAATATGACATAGAGCAGCCCTGGTTCAGCGTGAGAGAAATTGGAGTGAGTTAAAATGTGTGCTGTGAGGGTGAGGTTGTGTGTAGGGGAAAGACGTGAAGTCCTGCAGGATCACATCTCTGCAGAGAAATCCCACCGCCGAGGAGATGGGATCACTTTCCTCTCCTTGATACCCAAAACCATTCTGGTCCTTCAGGGCCTGGCTATGACTTTTCTTGCTTGCTGTGGACTCGAGTAACGCTTCGTTCTCCATTTGGGTTCCTGCTGGCTGGGGAGGGTATATTTTTAAACAGCCTTAGTGGAAATTTTGATTCAGGGCTTTCTGAAATCCCTGGAACTGAAAGCTTGAAGTTCAGGCTGTTGCATGGTTTCCCTGGACACGTCCTCTCTTTCTGCCTGGAAATTTTATACCAGTGGAATTAGGGGATTTTACATATTTATCCAGGATTTCCAGCATCTGGTGCCTGGCTGGAGCAGTAGCCCTGCCTGCCCATCACTGATGTGGACACACAGGGCTGTGTAGCCCTGGGGCAGCCCAGACCCTCCAGCATGGCTGGATGAGCTGTGTGTGTCCTGCCACCGTGGTGAGCAGTGTGGTTGACCTGATGCTTTCCAGGAGTACGTGCCACAAAGCACACAGTTCACTGTGGGCAGCCCCACAGAGATACAGCAGACAAGTTGTTGTTGTGTCACTGCTTGAGCTCAGCTGTCCTGGTGAAAACTGTTCTGAGGGATGCAGTTTACCCGTGAGAAAGTAAGACAAGCATCAGCCATGGTACTTCCTCATGTGAAGCAACTGAGAGCCTTAATAACATGGGAATGGTCAGGTTTTTTGTCCTTGTAACTCATAATTTGTTGTAAGAGCCCACAAAGTGCTTTATCCACAGGTAAATTCTCCAAGAGACATGGTTTCCCCTTTCGCCTGTGGACAGTAGCTTGGTCTTGAGGGAGCTAAACTGAATCAATCAATTAGGGATAAGAGGAAAACCAGTTTCAAGAGAACTGATGATAAATTTACACTGGACTTGGCAGAAGGCTGCAATGTTGGATCCAACCGAAAATTGGCTCCACGGGTGCCGAGACACGGAGCTTCCTCGGCTCTTTGGCTCGGTTCTCCTGAACCAATTTCAGCTTCAGTCCAAGAAACGGCGGAGGATTTCCAGTGCCTCCCCCAGCTCCACTCCTTCCAGCCCCCATCCCTTGGTCCCGCCGGAATTTCGCGGCACGTGAACGAGGAGGTGCTGTGAGCGCTGGTGGGCTGGAAAAGTCAAACCTCCTGTTTGTGCAAAGGATGATTTGAAGTCTTCTATTTCCGAGGTATTTCAATATTTTTTTCCCCGTTTGCCAGATTTCTTTCATGATTTTTTTTTGACACATTTCCAAGTTCTCGCAGAAGCATGAGAAAAATGTTATTTAAATGGATCTCGACATTTTAGTTTATCAAACCTCTGTTCACCCTGTGAATAAGACAACCATTTCAATAAAGTTTTCATAATATTTTGAGAACTGGAATAGAGAAAAGTGAAGCTTTTCATCCAATGTAAATACCTCCAATGCAATGAGCAAATTTTCCTCATAGGTTGTTTCGGATAAAGAGCTATTGCTCAATAAGGAGCATTCATTTATTTTTAATTTCTCCTAGACCTGACTGATTGTCTCTTCTGTGGAGAATGGTGCTGGGTAAATCTGGTGGCTTTGCTAATTCAAAAACAAGGAGTGAGATGGAATCATCAAGCAATAGGAATCAGTCAAGGTCCAGCCACCAACCTCATAAAAGTGATGGCTTAATGTCTTCTGCTTTAATATCAAACTAGATCATACTTTCAGAACTAAATATCTACGGGTTGTTGATATACTTTTTTTTTCTGGAGCTTTTTTGCACATTTTAGGCACTTCCTTGCTGAGGAGTTGCCCAATGCAGGTGGTTAAAAGCAGAAATCTCTGTTGAGAGCCCTCTATTTCCGTTTACCTTTCCTCCTCTTTGATTTGTATCTTGCATTTTAAAATTTGAACAAACTGGAACAACTGAGGTTTAACCTTTTTTCTCAAAGTACGGTTGAAAATTATTTGAAGGGCAGTGAAAAATTGTGATTTAAGATGATTTATGCTTTGAGTTAAGGAAAAGTAAGAAACAAGGTAGTTTTAATGTAATTTCAATTTCCAGGAGAGCTTTTTGTGTAACGAATGTATCCCACTCCCATGGTTCCATGAAGGGCCATTCACTAACATTTTGTGGAAGATGAACAAAATTCAGAGAACTTTGCTGAACCTGGGAACTTACACACTGTTGAAGAGACACAATAGAAATCTATTTAATGAGGTAAATCTGACCAGAGATTAACTTTGTTCAGGATATTTTCTAATAGGAAAGAAGCAGTGGGGTCACCCAGATCCCTTTGAAAATTTATTGCTGTGCTCAGGAATTCCTTGTACATACCAGGACTGGGAATCTGAGCAGCAGGCTGTTGTGGCAAGTAAAAAAATAAATGGTGTTATCTTGATAGCCAGATAACACAGTATCTGCTCACATAAAGTCATTTGGAGAATATTGTTTGTGAAAACCTCTTTGCTTTGGATCCATTCCTTCTCCTTTCCGTTTTCTGATAAAAAATCCTAAACACCAAGCAGTTAAAGGCTGCCATAAAACTGAGAAGAAACACTGACACTGGTGCTTTATCATGCTCCATCTGGGAGGCGAGCCAGCTCTTCCTACTTCAAGTTTATTTCTACTACTCTGCTTTACCTCAGATAATGTCTCATAAACAGTTAAGAGGGTCATTTATAAACGTCTCGGAATGGTTATTGCTCTCATCATAGGCTTTGGATCTTCGTGCTTTCAGCTAGTGAACATCAAGGTAAAAACCAAAACAAATTCCCAAGCCCAGGGCGCTGGCTGTTTGGGAACAGCTCCCCATGGCAGGACAGAAAAGTGGCTATTTTTTCCCCACCTTGTTTTTTAATTACAAGCTTCACCTCTCAGATCAGGCGAGACTCGCTAGCTTTCCATGCTCGGTGTACAACTGAACTTCTGCTAAACCAAGGAGTAGGATACCTAAACCCAGAGCTTGACTGGAGCATTTTAACAGAATGTGGCCCCAAACAAGTGGGTTACTTGGCAACAAAGTCTCTGGGGGGCAAAGCACTAGTTTCAACTGAGCTTGGACGCGTTTTTCCCAAGGTTTTGTCCCAGCTTTGTTAAATGAATTAAAACCACTGGTTGCTAGTGACAGCAGCATGTGTTGGGAAAGCATGGAGGACTGTTTTCTCCTTCTCCTTCTCCTTCTCCTTCTCCTTCTCCTTCTCCTTCTCCTTCTCCTTCTCCTTCTCCTTCTCCTTCTCCTTCTCCCTCTCCTCATTTGTGCCTTGCTTGTGGGTTCTCCTTCTCCTTCTCCTTCTTTCTCCTTCTCCTTCTTTCTCCTTCTCCTTCTCCTTCTCCTTCTCCTTCTCCTTCTCCTTCTCCTTCTCCTTCTCCTTCTCCTTCTCCTTCTCCTTCTCCTTCTCCTTCTCCTTCTCCTCATTTCTGCCTTGCTCATGGGTGCTCCTGTTTTTGGGAGAAGACAGCCTGCAGGTATTAACTGGCTGCTTGTAAAACCCAGGTGCCTGTTCCTACATGAGAAAGCACATGATATATTTTAATATCCCCCCAAAATGTTGCATATTTAGCCTCGGAATAGTCGTCATCTCCCAATACCCACAGCTGGGAATTTGCCTTGCTCATGGGTGCTCCTGTTTTTGGGAGAAGACAGCCTGCAGGTATTAACTGGCTGCTTGTAAAACCCAGGTGCCTGTTCCCACATGAGAAAGCATGATATATCTTACTATCCCCCCCAATTGTTGCATATTTAGCCTCTGACTATCCGTTATCTTGCAATACCCACAGCTGGGAATGCCAGGGATGCCCCATACACCAGGCTCTGTGGTGCCAACACCGGGAAGCAGGAGAATGGCACTGGGAGAGGAGCTGGCACAACCCAACCATGCTCAAACTCATGATAAGCAAAAATAGCATCCCCATGCCCTGTTTCGAGCAGAGGCAGCAATAAGGTCTCCTTCCCCACGCTCCTGTGTGAGTCAGGCCACTTTGTGAAAAAATCAGCATTTGGCTAATTTCTTGTGACTGTGTTTGAAGAGGCGGGCCACATAAAAAGACATTTACAATAATCTTTCATGTTCTCCAAAGGAAAAGAATCCACCTGTGTAATCTTTTAAGTTAAGCTTCCCTCAGGTCTTGTTTAACATTATGAAAATGGCAGCTCATATAATTTTATTACCTGAGCTAAATATGATTCTTTCTCTGTCTTCCAGCTATTTCTCCTAATCCATATCAATAAAACTACTAGGGTATAATGATTTTATAGGCTGCTGCTTCTTCATCTTCTTCCTTTTATTGCTCTGAATGTATTCTTTTCAAATAAACTAATTAATCTCACAATTAGAAACCCAAAGCAACATTACGCAACGCACGCAGCTACATCAGTCAGGAATGTAGAAGCAAAGATGACCAAATATTTACTTGTGACGTTCCAGCCCTGAAAGGATTTCTTGGAAAACAGCAAAAAGAGAAGAAGAACCTGCAGAATTGGGAGAGGAAACTGGGGACTCCTGGGATGTTTGATCTGGATGGTTTGGGGATGGGCTGGCAATTTGGAGAGGTTCTGCTCTGAGCATCTCTGCTTTTTGGCTGTGGGAGAAGGGAAGGTAAAATATTCCCTATATTTATTGTGCATGGAGAGGGTGGTGGGTTGGTGGTCTGAAGCCCTGGAGAAGGTTGCATCTGATCAGAGAAATCGGACTGCAGCAGGCACAACAAATCAGAAACTTTTATTTACTGCAAATACCAAGGCAAAGCTAACTGCTTTGAGTCATGAGATGTGAGGCTGGGGTTTGTAGACTCTAAACTCATCTCTGATGCTGGCTGTGAGCAAATTGGGTGTCTTCTGTGTCTTAACCCTCCACAAGATAGGAGCAATGAGAGACACCTACTTCAAGCAACATCAGAGATTCCAGTGCATTTTAATGTGCTTTTAATGCACTCGGCAGCAATCACTAAGTAATTATTAACCACTATTTTTTTTTTTTCAGCCCAAGCCTGTAGTCCCTTCTTTTTAAAGGATAGTTTTGACTGCTGCACTCAGTGTGGTATCACTGCTAAAGTTGGCATGGGTGGATGTATCGTGGTCTGAGCTTTACTGAGGCAAAATCCCTTCTTGTGCAACACAATATATGCCATTGTAGGCAGGGTGTATTAGTTATCCTTACATACATGGAAAATAAATGACCGTAAAGCTTGCTAAGTCACACTGTCTGTATTGATTGTCTGTGTCTGCAGAGATTCCAATACTGGGTCTGAGTGATTTAAAAACAAAATTAACTGCTCCACCTAATTATAGTTCTGTGCACGTATAGTTGCCTTTGAGTATTTGCAGCTGTCAGGTTCAAATATTTCTAATAACTGTGGCTGTGACATTTGTTCAACAGATGAGGTAAGAATAAAAGATAAAGGGGCACCAGCCTGGTTTGAGGAATGGAAAGAAGATCAGATGCCATGGAGCACTGTAACATAAGTTTGAAGGTGGACTTGAACGCACCAGGTTTGGCAACTAAAATAAAATAGCAGGTGGTATGGTAGCAACACTGGAAAACAACAGGGGAAAAACACCTCGTGGAGGAAATGGCTGAGAAATACACTTTACTCCAAGCCCAGACCTGAATGTCAAGGCTTCTCTCAGGAAGGGTTTAAGGTCTTTGGGTGGTTTGTGCCTTTCTGTCATGTTTTCCCATGGCAGGAGGGCAGCCCTGTGCAGATGTTTGTCTTGTTCTAAAGTTGGTAAGCACCAAAACCTCCGTGCAGATGTGTTCAACTCCGGGCTTCCCTACAGAACAACCTGGTGCTTCTGCCCACTTTATCCCCCACCATTCATGCATTTCTCTTCTTTTTTCTGCACAGAAGCTCACTTTCTCCAAGCTGTGCTGAAATTTCAGGCCCGGAACACCCTGCCTGTGTCTTGCATAACTGATTTTAATTTTTTATTTTTTTTTTCCCTTTCAAATAATTTTTTACACATTTCTGTCTTCAACTGCTGTGATACGCTGTGAGTAAGCCACGAGTTAATGACAGAAATATAGTTTTGCAAAGACTTCCAGTGAGAATTCCCATCATGACATTGCTGACAGGAGATACCTTAAAAAAAAAAAAAACCAACACCGTAAGGAAAAACACATGTTTGGGTTTTTTTTTTGGTGGGGGGGGAGTGGAGGGAGGAAAGATTAGTAGACTATTCTCAATGTGTACGTCTTAGATCTATGATCTTTGCTGCAGAATCCAACTGTGCAGATCTATCAAGTTCAGCCACGCTGGAGTATGCCACACAGGTGGATGGTTTAATCTTGACAGTTGAGCTTCCAACTGAAAGGAGGCAGAAAGAATGAGATGAAAAAAAAAACCACAAACCAACATGCCAAAACCTGTTTGGCTCCCAGTCGGGCTCCGGAGCCGTGCTGCTGGATAACACTGCTGCTTGTGAAACAAAGGCAGAGAGATGGGTGGCTCTTTCAGTCACAGGTACCTTATTGGTTTTCCTGAAGCAATTGCAAAAGAGCAAGGACCCTCCCACCTCGGAAAATAAAGGAGACGGGGTGCAGCTCTGCTCTGGCAAGGAAGAAACAGGAACACGGATGTGCCCTTGGAGAAATTAAGATTGAACGCAGCTTGAGCTGAGTGTGTGTTTCATGGGGGAACGATACAACACCCCAAAGCGGTACATTTCGGGCTGGATCTTCAAAGTTGCCCAGGTCATGCGCCCACAGTGTTCCCATTTCATTTAAATAGGACAAAACATCCAGTTCTCAGCAGAAATATTTCGGCGTCGCCTTGCTCACCAGCGGGTGCATCCGAAATGTGGTGGGTTTGGATGCACGTTGCATTTCTGCTGCGAGCTTCTAGCCGCATGGGTAGAGTTAACAGGGCTTAGGTTAACCTTAAAGAAGGACAACGTTAATGAAATGCTTAAGCACATACCTATGACACAATCTGAAACAGGTGGATGTGGAGCGACTGAAGGCCTCTCGCTTCACTCAAACCATATGTGAAACTCCTATTGCCATCCTAGGAGCAATGATCAAGGGCAAGAGATGGCTGTTAGTGAGCATGATTTAAAACTGACTTTGGAAAGAGTAATTTATGCTTTGGAGCCTCCTCAGATGTGTACCCAGTAGGAAATTCTGCAGCTACACCTGTTTACACATCTTTGGGCTCACCGAGATGCTAATGAGAAACCCAGCCCTCGTGGGCACAGTGAGAAACTGTAACAATTACTGGACTCCAGAAAGAAAATGGGTTTCGGTGACTGATTTATCAGCAAGCTTTCCTGTAGGACAGATAATTCACGCCAGGAGTTTCGAGGGGCCACCAGGCTGAACTCAGCTTTTGAGGTGGAAGGCCAGAGACTGCATCCAGCAGTGCCCCGGAGCCAAAGCTCCCTTCCACCTCTCTTTTTGTTTGCACCCACATTTTAAAAATCTCTGGCTGCCCCTCGCATTTGTGAAGAGTTTTAGACTTAATGGGGCTTCAGGTCACTTCACGTGTTCTGTTGAGATGTTCTTCATTCATTTATTCTTAGCACCATGTGCAGTTGAGGGCCCCCCTCCTGCAGCACAGTCCGTTGGGGGCTCAGCATCAGTTTAACAACACCCCACCCTGAGCCTTAGCCATTAGTGCTGCTCGTTAATTTAAGTAGAGAGAAACCAGCATCCTTAGACTCAGGTTGCATGTAAGGGTAAATCTCCATCATCACAACTCAGTCCTTGAGGGTTCCCTTCCAGCTGCAGACTGATGGAGTGTCCTACAACAGTGTGTTGGGTCTCTGGAGAGGTCTCTGTCCACCATCTGCAGAGAGGCTTAAGAAGTGGGGTTTCTTTGGCAGAAGTGAGCCATGGTGCACCTTCTTGGAAACCACAGACCAGAACTACTTCTCCAAAGGACAGAAATAAGGCTTGATGTTAGAGGATCTTGGTCTTCTTTCTAAAATCCCCATGAACTTCCTCTTCCAAATCCCCACCATCTCCCCCAGGCAAGCGCTGGGGCTAAAAACAAAGACCCACTTTGAAGAGCTGGTGAAAACCTTCTGTAGATGTGTGGAGACCCTTCCATTAGAGGTGCCCAGACCTGGGGCCAGATCACGGGGTGGTGCCAGCACCCTCTGTGCAGTAGTGGGTGCCTGCACCTCCTCATGCACCAGGAGTTCAGGCTGGGAGTGGTGGGAGTGAGGAAAACGCTCGGGGAGATGGCAGGATCAAATGGGTTGCTTAAGTATTAGTCATTAAAATTTTGTTTGTGAAACACGATTTTACTTTGTTAAAGATAAGTACAAACTTGGTAAAAGAAGAATAAGGCTCGGTGTAAATGGTTTTGCATGTTTAAAAAAAAAACTGCTCCTGCAGTTTTTGGATGTGATTACGTGGTGTGAACATGCTCCCATCAAAGCCACTTTGAGACTCCAACCCCGGTCTCATCATCCCCCTTCCTAAAGTCAGATTGCAAACAAGCAACAAGACTTTTGCTTAATTATAGCCGGAGGAGTGATGTTTGGGCTGTGAATCATTTTAGATTTCACACTGATAGACTACGAGTACATGTGCTGATACCATCTGCAGGTCGGGCACAGCTCGCCGGCAGCAGCGGAGCCTCGCAGAGGTGCACCCCGTGGTGAGGAGGCATCCCGCTACGCTCCATCCCCACCAGGTCCCCTGGTCCCACTGGGACCCACTCTGGGACCAGCAAACACATTTATTTTTCTTCCTGAAGTGCAGTTTTTCTACCGTGCAGCCCCCCCTGCTCGCCCTTCCTCTCGTCTCCGAAAGCCTTGGGAATTGGAAGACTCCTTTTTCTCTTTGCATAAGCAGGACATAAATTCAAAGGGTTCTGCTGAATATTTGTTAAGATGCATATTTATGTGCAAAACCCTCCCTACCCCTCAGAAACCATTTAGTTAAAAGAGGATAAAGATGATTTACTTATGCCTTAGGGCTGTTGCTATTTAAACACTGCACATTTATGTCTATTTACTCTGGTATTTACTAAAAAAGCATAGTTAAATTAGCAATCGTTGCCTCTCCTCAGTAATTTCTGAAGGCTCTTACAGCACTTCTTTAAGGGAACAAACTCAGGGATGAACAAACCAGGGCATTCTGGCTGGAAGACAGTGAAAGCAAACCCCCCTTTTCCCACAGGGAAACAAAATGACACCCAGGGATCCCTCAGTGTAGCAAACTGCTTATTTTGGTGAAAAAAAACCCAAACAGCGATGTATCTGGTATCCGTTAAAAAAAAAAAAAAAAAAACCAGCTTTGCAAATTGTGTTGTCACCAGGCGATGTATCTGGTATCGCTGAGATGATTTGCTCCATCACCCAAGTTTGTGTGCAGGTTCCTGGCAGCCCATGAGCTCCATAAATGGTAGGAGAGGGGCAAAATCCCTGGGACTCTCCTCCTTTGAGCTTGACAAGGTTGTTGGTTTTTGTTTTTTTTTTTTTTCTGCCCAGGGATATTAGCAGTAACGACACCGGTGCAGTCGATAACTGGCTGGCTGCACTTAATGACCCGAGGCACGTCAGCTCCTCTCAGCTGGCTCCCAATCCCCAGGAAATGCACCCCGGCTTGATTACTGTCGCCTAAAGAGTCTTGTTGGTTTTTGTTTTTTTTTTTTTTCTGCCCAGGGATATTAGCAGTAACGACACCGGTGCAGTCGATAACGTGCAGGCTGCACTTAATGACCCGAGGCACGTCAGCTCCTCTCAGCTGGCTCCCAATCCCCAGGAAATGCACCCCGGCTTGATTACTGTCGCCTAAAGAGTCACACATGTACACTGGGAACCTTCTTTTCATTAACTTCACCTGCGCGCAAAGACCCACTGCAGAAACATATTTTTTCAATCAGATAACGTATTTTCAATTAAATGACTTGGTTTCTACCCATTTTCTCTTCCTCTCCTGCTGTACGGGAGCTATCTGTGTTTAATGCTGTAATGGGATCTTACCATAAAGTTGGCCGTGTCCTTCTGAAGTGATGGCAACGATAATTAAGATGTGTTATTGTTTTCCACTGGGTATATTTGTACCATATGGACACGCAACGTGACTCAGAGCAAAGGCTGTTCCTGAAAATTCATAGATGAGATGCGACGGGTGAGACTTCGTTGAGAAAAGCCACTGAAGAACCTCCACGCAAGCAGGAAGCTACTTATTCCCGGACCTGCCTGGAGTTCCCCTGCAGATGACTTTGGCAGCGGTTTAAGAAACGAGCACACACATTTGGTAGAAGCATTATGAATGATATATGGCAAATGTTTGCAAAGCGACTGAGAAGAAAAGCTGCAGGGGCAGGGCTTTGGGGCTTCGGACTGAAGCAGTGAGCTAAGGAGCATGAGCTGAAGATAATATGGCTTTGAGGAGTGCCAGCAGAGCTGAATTAAGCATGGAGCAGAAATCTTTGTTGAGTAGTGAGGTAAGAAATGGGGGAATATTTCCATTCCAGACACTACCTTCTTTCCCCTTCGAAAGAGCGTTTCCCAGAGCTGTTAAACCATGGGCTGTTCCAGGTTCCAGGCTTACCTTTGGTGCTGAGTGGGAAATTGCATGTGCTCCTTGCCCTAAAATCAAGAACAAGAATAAAACTGCTTCTTTCCAGGCAGAAAAAAAGCCATCAGCACCCAGAAATAGGCTGAGGTGGCCCCAAAGACCAGCCTTCCCCCTCTGCTGGGAAGCAATGGAGGGTGGTGGTGCTGCCCCACTCCAGGTGCCATTCCTTGGGTCGGTGATGAGACCAGCAATGATGTCTTGCAGGTGAGGTGGCATTCTTCTAGCAAAAATTTACCCCTCTGTCTTGGTACCCAACTGCATTTGCTGAAATTACTGTTGGTTTTCACCTCCCCAAGCCCTGTTCCAAACTTTGCAGCTTGTCACACTTGGCGTTGCAACATGGGAATGAGTCACCAAGACCAAAGACATCTGGAAGTGGCAGTTTCAGGTTGCACTTAAAAAAAATATTTATTTTTTTGTTTTTTGTTTTTTTTCCCTGAGCAGGCACCAGCTCTCCAGGACCGCAGAGTGCTTTGTGTTGAAATCCTGGTTTTGTTTTGCTCTGGTTGGAGGGTAGAAAGGGGGCAAATAAGCGAGTTGCTCTTCCAGGAAGAGTATGGGTCAATTTATTCTGTTTTCTTTTTAGTATCACCTAAGTGTTAGAGAAGATCCCTCATTCCGAAAGTGGGTTTTGCTTTGCTAATGTGACTTCAAGAGTCTTCTGAAGAAAGTGGTACAAAAGAAAAGAAATAACGTTTGAAGCAATTTCCTGTGTATAACAAGTTAAATAGCTCTGCAATGAAACGTGAAGTAAATAACTTTGAAGCATAGTTATTCTTTGTTCTTGGTTTCAGTGGTGAATTTCTTAGAGCTCGCATGGCATGGAGGAGATCTTTTTTCAGGAACAAAAAACCAGTAAAAAAACCAGCCCCTTGGCATGTTTAATGGAAATCAATCTGAATGGGAATTTTGACTGTTAGTAAATCAATGCCATCCCCATGCTTTCTGTGAATACTCACCCATTTTTTAAAGACGGTGCTCCTATTTATTTAAAAAAAAAAGGCTGGACAGTGTTTGGTACACAGTAAATTAAATGCCAACAGTACTTTAAGGTCATCACAAAGGAGTGTAGGCTCCTGCAGACCATCTTTGAGAGAGAAACCATTGCTTATGGCAACCTGTTCATTGCTTCCCTCTTACAAGGTCACACTGTGTGATGCCCCTGAGCATCAGGGGCAGAGGCATAGGTGGAGAACCTCTCCACAGGTCATGCATTTCCCAGAAAATGCTTTTCTTGTGGCTTGAGACCACTGAAATCAAACTGCCCATAAGTGGTCCATGCCGCACACCACGGCTCCACCTCCTTAGCAGTGGAGCTTGGCAAATTGGGCAGTTTGCCATTAACTCTCTGTCCTGGGAGGTTGTCACTCATCCCTCGCAGCAGCTTCTGCCCGAAGTGATCCATCACCATGTCAGCAGCAAGCCCTCGCTTGTTCCTTTCTATGGATCAGAAGCAAAAGAAAGACATATCCAGGGAAGGGAGGAACAGGTCTACGTGTCTTGGTGTCATACTCTCAAATGTGGGGTTTTTTTTTCAGGGTGCATGACCCACGGTGATCACCCACCCCACCTGGGGACAGGGGTGGGACAGCACGAGGCACACCGGGCACAGGGCACAGAGACGTCTCTTGAGCTGGTTATACCTTCCCTGGTGTCACTGGGTATCACTTGGTCCTTGCCAGATAGAGGAAACGTCATACAATCATCTGCCATCTAAAAATTACCTGCTGGTTTGCATGCTTAGGTTACCTGACTGTTTCTTGCTGTTATTTGTTGGTTTTATATTAATTCGTTTTCCACATCCCACCATGTCACATCTCTGGTCCTGGACATGAGCAGAACAGATGGATGGGAGACTCCAGGATAGGAGACTCTAGAAGATAGATGCCAACCGTGGGAATTAGGAACCTGCATGTCCTTGAAGATACCAACTTTTGCCCAGTCTCACATAACATGGAGGATTAACCAGGGACTTCTTAAAAGCACCATGAGAAGACAGACGTTGGGGGATCCAGTGCAAGTGTTTTTCCTGAGTATTTTTGCTGCTGGAAACGCACAAGGAAAGGTCATTTCTGGGCTGTTTGTGCAGGTATTCACAGGTCCTGAGTGTGCAATGTTCATCCTTCTGTTCTCACACCGCAAGCCCTTACCTACCTAATTACTGTGTGCAATTTGTCCCCCACGGCAGCCTTCCCGTCCCCACAGCCAGCACAAGCTGGGGAGAGGCTGCAGGAAGAAACGGTCTCCATTTCCCTCTCCGTTCCTGAAAGAGAGGCAGAAGGAAGGGCTGCATGCACAGTTAGCACTTGCATTATCTGCCCCATATGCAGCCATCTGGTTCTGCTGAAGGTTTTGATCTCTCAGCCGGGTTTGATTTATGTGGCAAGAGCAGCGGCATTCCCATCGGAGAAGCGGAGCGCGATGCTTAGCGTTGCCACCGCTTAAGGGTAAAGCCGGATCCCACCAAGGCTGAGTTTTACATTGCTCCTTATTGGACACATCTGGTGAGGGGAAAGGCTCTCTCCTTGCCCCTGGCCCGTTTCGGTTGGGTTTGGGCCAGGCAACGTGAAACCCCTTTGCATTTTGCGACGCCGAATGTCTTGGTTTGCGGGAACGCCGCTTTCCCGATGGCGGAGGTTCGGGAAAACGATACTGAAGGGTGTTTTTGCACTACAAAAAGAACAAAGCGCAGGGATTTTTAACTGGGTAGAAGGAGGTTTCTGTCCCCTGGTGTGAGGGTGGCAGCAGCGGGTTTGGGGGCTGTATGATGAAGAGCCTCAATGAAATGTTTCACGAGGGCAGAGCTCCCGGGAGGACACAGGCATCATCAGTTTGCACATGGGGAACATAATATGGCTCATCTTATGTCCTGGGTCTTCTTCATGGACACTGATGGTCTTTCTCCTTTTCCTTCACCTCACAGAAGGTGTAAAATACCATATTCAACAGTTGCATACCTGAAACTCCTCTTTGTGTGTTTTTTTTTTTTTTTTTTAGACCTATGTCATTAACATCACGTAATATGACATGCCATGATGCATTATTGGAGCTTTTTACACTATTTCCTTTATTACATGCCACTTTGCAAAGCTCATGAATGAATAGTCATTAGTTCCAGCTGAGACCTGATTGTTGAAGGGGTCGTTCCTGCCTAGGAGGCACCCCAAAGCAAAACTGAAATATGAAATTAGTCTGATCCAGGGCTATTTATTTTCCCTTCCTAGTGAAATCCGGTGGACTCGAGGTGAGATGCATTGATTTTCATTAGAAGAGCGTTGTGTTGCAACACGGTATTTTGGGACAGGAATTAAGGAGACACAACCCCAATTGAAATGTCATAGGAAAGTCAGGAAAGCAAAATATCCTGACCCAACCTGGAGCGAGTGCAGCCTCCCGCGGCAGGCAGGGCTGGTAAGCCCTGCAAAAAGTGATTTGTTAAGGTTTGGGTGAGTTTCTGTGATGTAGATACTGGAAGGAATTTTTATGGGATCTGGCCCTGGAATCGAGAGGATTAAATAGCAAAGGAAAAACCAATGTGCTGCTCGTAACTGATAGCGCACAGAAATGATAGTTCTGGTAGCAACTGGAATTTGAGTCCCAGTTGCCTGTAGCCAACCATTTCCAACCATCTGTGCCCGGAGGCAGCCTGGGAGCCAGGGCTGAAGGAATAAGCTGAGGCAGCCCTGGATTTCCTCATGGCTTCAGGAAGGATGTCCCATGGTGGGAAAGGGGACACAGCCCCCAGAGTTTGGGGTTTTTTTTTTTTAAGCCATTAATCCATGTGGCAAAATGTAGTCCATTGGGCGAAACCAGTCCATGTGTAGCGAGTTGGAGGTGCTGAAGGGAAGGTCCACAAGCACAGCATCAAACCCAGCTGGAAAAATGCAGGAGGGCAGGAAACAAATCATCCAAGTGTCTCTGCAGTGATGCAGCCCACGCTCCTGCCCCCAGCGCAGCGACACACTGTGTATCATGGGCTGCCACGTAACACCAATCTGCCTTTCATCAGCAGTGTCTGAGACGCTTCTTAAGCTTTTTGCTATTGGAATTAACCCAAAATTCAGCAATCCTGTGGTCAGGCTTCCAGGAGAGGATATGGTCTGGGGGTTTGAGCCCAGGACTCGAAACCAGTTCAGGGTCCAGTCCCATGTCCTGGTAATTCAAGGTGTTTTCTGGGCTCAATCCATAATTTGTATGTGTTCTTGTTGTGTCCTGTGTCATCGTGGTCTTGGAGCGTGGTGGCATTCAGCTGATTTGCAGGTGTTTGGAGGAATGGCTGCCATCTGAGATGGAGGATGGTGCGGAACGACCCCCTTTCTGCATTTTGCATGTGCACTAACTCGGAGCTTGAATTTTGCTACCAAAATGGGCCCTTGAAGGGGTTTATGGTGGGGTCTCCAGGTCCCTCCTGCATAAAAAAAACAGAGTGTGTGATGGAGAGTGAGAACTGGGCACCAATCCCACCGCATTCCCCACCTGTGCTGTGCTTGGGCACTGGAGTGAAGTTCACCTAAGCCAGAAATATTGAGATTTGTAAAAGCAGTCAGCTGCTGCCGAGCTTCTGGGAATTGTAAAGGTGCTTCCAAGAGTTTCTGACTTGTCTAAGGATCATAATTAAATGACTCAGTGAGCGACACGCAACTTTCCACCACGGGAAACATGCAGGGACCAGAGGTCCGTGTCTCTGGAGCCACCTGGGATGGAGTGATGCTGCACCAAGGGATGCTGTGATGGCAGCGTTGGTCCCTGTTGAACCTGGACCGTTCTCCTCCCCCAGAGGGATGGCAGCCGTGGGGCAGGGCAGCAGCAAACCTTCGGGATGCGTTTCCTGTCACATATCTTGTATTTTGTGCCGGGCCATTGCCCCCGCTGCAGAAGGCGGTGGGGAGGAGGGAAGGAACGCCAGGCCTGCAAATTAGCATCAAAGGGTTGGTGCGAGGTTTATGGGGACATTTACTAGTGTTGTTTTCATTATTTACACCAGCCTCGATTCTTGGAGTTCTCATTAAAAGTGTAATAAATGTAAAAATATTTTACAGGCCAATAAAAGTTCCAAAGCAAAAATAGCTTTATATAGTGTGATTTTTTTTTTTTTTTCTTTTACAAAATACTGTGTGGTATCATCTTGAACCTGCTGATTGCTGATGGGACGAGAGAAGCCCCTTCATTCTGGTGCAGTGTAAGGGCTCAGGACAGCTTTCCAGCCAACAAATTTGTCAGGTAATGGGTAACTCTCATGGCCACTGACTTTCATGAGAGCATATTAGACCAAATACATTAGGCCAAATGCAACCACCTTTTTTTTTTTTTTCCCCTGGGGAAAAGAGAAAAAAACAGATCACTTATATTATTTTAAAAATTTTTTTCCTGGTTTAAAAAATACGAAATGTATCCAGAAAGGCACTGGAAAATATGGGACTGACAAAGGGAAAATACATTAATGTTTTCAAGTTCCTCTATAAAATATGTTTGCATAAACACACTGTGTGTAGTCAGAACTAGCCTATAGTTTCTGGAAGTATGTTAAACAAGGAGAGTGATATTTGCCAAATCCTCTGTTATGGTTTTGGGATGTGCAGTCCTCTGCAGAAGGACAGAACTAAAACGAGGAAACACTTTGGAATGAACTCAGCTTGGAGATAATCCAAAAATCTTGTGGAATGGGTGGAGACGAAAAAAAAAAAAAAGAATTTAACCATTAAATCATCCAGCAACTTGGCATCTGCGGCATTTATCATCTTGTCCCAAAGATAATAATGTTCCAAAGTCGTAATGACATCTAAACATCTTTGATCACAGAGCAGACAAATTGGTCCAAAAATGCTCAGTTTGGCTGTCTCACCCGAGTTATCCTAATAAATACTGAGTCAGCTTTGCAAACGGAGTGGTTTTCTAAAGTGTGGAATGAACGTAGCTGTGCCTGACCTAGAAGAAGCTGGAGGTGCTAGTTGGACCTCCACTTGCTTGAAAGCAAATTTATGATTCCTGCTTTTTAGGCTCTGGCATCTGTCAATGCTGTGAATGTTTTTTTCAGACTGACTCCCAAAACAGCCTTCATCATTTTGCATGAACAACGACTTTTGTTCACGCAGGGTTTCCGTCCCAATTTTTTAACCTCTTTGAAAAGCTAAGCCTGTGCTTGGGAAGAGGGAATGGGGATGAAACTGGTTTCTGCTGGAGGAAGCCTCTGCCTCCTTCCCTGCCCACTTACTGAGCTGACCCATTGCCAGGATTAGGGGAGCATTAGCTAACAAGCACCAGAGAGGTGCCAGCATCACAAAGACCATTAATGACACAACCAGCCCAATGCCATTTCTGAAATCCGGTTCAAGAGCGGAGTGAAGCCAGGCAAAAAGACTGAAGCATTGGCATCCCATCCACCAGGTACGAGCTGAAAGCTCAGGAAGGCGGAGCAGTCACACAAGAGATTAATTTGGGCTTTCGACCCGAATATTCCACTGCTGGATTTTTGTGTGTATGTCTGTGACCAGAATAGAGAGTTTCTCTGCGAGGCGATTCAAAGGGGAGGCACGAGCCAGCCAAAAGTCGTGCAACATTTTCTTAGCAGGAAATAAATTTAGATCCTTGAATTTATTATATATATATTTTTTTTTTTTATTTTTTTTTCCCTAAAATGTTGGAAGGAAACGTGGGGCTCGGAATGGGATGATCGCTGCAAGAAGCCATGGCTGGTTTTACTGTGCTTGCTATTGTGCCCCAAGGCCACAATTAGGTCTGGAATCCCATTGTGCCGGGCATTGTCCAAACACAGGGGAAGGAACAATCCTTGACTTGGAGGTCTGCAGTATCGATTAATCTTTATTTGTCTGTGCAATTAGTAGTTTATTATTAAACACTGTTAGTTGCTTTAGAAGGAAAACGTTCCCACTTTGGAAATAATGAGTCCAGGTACCAGTTGTAGCCTAAGCCATACATTGCTTGTAGGCAACATGGAAATATTTGTTTCATTTTCATAGGTGCCTCATTGAAGTTTCAGGTTTTCAGGCAATCCTGGGGAGTTACACTCACCGCCCATGAAAGCCTGAATTCCTGGCAGCCCCTTGGGAATCTGCATCCTAAACTGATTCGACCCTAAGCCCATGTGAGACAGCAGCAGAGCTACAACTGATAGTATCCCATATCCCGAGCTGGTTCTCTTGAAATAGTATCTCTTCTTTCTGCAAAAAGGGACATTCTCTGAATATGCCTCTACAAACCATTTAACTGCAAAGTACACTTGGTTTAACTTCCAAGGCACTGGTAATCTACGTGTCCCTGCTTTGGCTGCTGGCTAAAATACCATTTTCTTGTCCACACGTTGATTTTGGCTTTCCCATTGCGATGCTGTTATCTCTTTTGCTATCTCACAATTTACAGGAAATTCAAAACTGGATGCAATCACAACTCATAATTTGAAATGCTAATCCTTGGCCTGTCACTCCAGCTGTAACACATACAGCCTGCTCTATTAAACTTTAATGTCTACCCTAATAGCCATGTGAGGCTAGAAATCCAGGGATTAGCTTTGATTCCAGTTTAACTACTGATAGGCGCCTGTAGTATTATAAAGGACTCTTTCTCTTCTGAGCAGTGCTGAGCATCTTTGCTTCGGTTTGTTTATAAGCTACTGAAAGTTGGTCTAACACAGATTTTCTCCAAAAAGGACTACTATAAACTGGGTTTAATCTAGCTGAAGAGCAGTGCACTCAGAGCAGCAATGACTCAATTTCTCACCCTGTGTGTGTTGCAGGCTGCCTGCTGCAAATATACTGTCTGCTAGGGAAAGAGGTGAATTTTCATAGAATCATAGAATAGTTTGGGTTAGAAGGGACCTTTAAAAGTCATCTAGTCCAATCCCCTGCAATAAGCAGGGACATCTTAAACTGGATCAGGTTTCTCAGAGCACTGTCCGACCTGGCCTTGAACGTTTCCAGGGATGCGGCATCCACAACTTCTCTGGGCAACCTCTTCCAGTGTTTCACCATTCTTATTGTAAAACATTTAGCAGTGACATTCAGGACCATCTGGATTCTGTGGGTGGGTGGAAGATTGGGTATGAAGCAACTGGATTGTGTAAGATGAGTAAAAACCTGGCCCTGTTGAAACCAAGGCTAATATTTCCACTGATCAGTAGGGCCAAGATTACCCACGATATTTTGGATTGGGCTAATGGCATTTGCATTGTCCAAATAGATGCTGGCAAGGGAAGTAATTATTGGTTTTGGTTGTGTTTCTCAGTCATGTGAATGATCTCTCCACATCGTGTTGGTAGGAAGGCTAAGGAAGGTGTAAGAGCAGTTTGGTGATGTTGTCATGTGTAAGTAGAACTCACAAGCATATGTTCTTCTGCACAGTTAGTATTCCTGAGTTATATGCTGGAAATCATGGAATCATTTAGGTTGGAAAAGATCTTTAAGATCGTCAAGTCCAACCTAACACTGCCAAGTCCACCACTAAACCATGTCCCTTAGCATCACATCTACAAAAAGGGTGCTCCTATAATTGCTGGCTTCTCTGGATACAAAAAGACCTATTTGAGTTGTGGATTGGGAACACTCTTGGCTGAAAATGTGTTATTCCTTATCTGGTCACTTGCCCAAAGAACGAGATTGCAACCTGTTCTTCAGCATGGACATCTTACCACCAGAGTGCATGCCTGTGGTTACTCCAGGGCGTCTCATTTCCATCCAGCCATCTGTGCAGCTCCTCCCAAAGACCACCAAGGACAAGTGAGGCAGGAGAAACTGCTCCTGCTGATACATTCAAGCATGTTGGTGAGCAGAAGAGGGCTGTGGAGGTTGAGCAGATCCCCAGTGTGGCTGGAGGTCCATCTCTGGAAGCAGCTTGCAGAGGTTGTGTTTCTGTATATGGTCTGTAAAACCGCTACAGCTGGTTGGGAATGGGTTTTGATGAGGATGTTTTAAAATTTGGAACACAGTAATGAGTTCAACCAGGAAGTTTTCATTTGTTTGTTAGTTTGTTGTTTTTTTTTTAATTTAAGAAATTATTTTTTATGCAGCTTGCACTGGGAAAGATCTCTTGGGACTGGAGTAACATCTCTTCCAAAACATACAAAGCCCAAAAAGCTAAACAGCCTGACAGGGATGGAACTTCCCTTCTCCACCAAATCTCATGGTTCATGGACTTGCTCTGCGAGGCCTGAGTAGGAAACACAAGTGTCACCTGGTATCACGGTGTTGGGCTGGAGATACTCTGTATGAGGCAGAGTTTTCCCCAGCGCATCATTCTTTCCTCACAGTTGCTCAGGGAAAGATTTTAGTTTTGCCTGGATTTGGAACAGGACCCATTACTGAAGCTTCAGTTTTGTTTGTTTTTTTTTTTGTTTTTGTTTTTTTTTTTACATCGAAAGGCATAGCAGTTGCTGTTGTCAGTTGTTACCTTTCATATTCAGCTTCATTTAGCCACGTACC
>NW_015090893.1:15865095-15998862 GCF_001431845.1 Calidris pugnax | reverse complement strand
CATGGTGGGAAAGGGGACACAGCCCCCAGAGTTTGGGGTTTTTTTTTTTTAAGCCATTAATCCATGTGGCAAAATGTAGTCCATTGGGCAAAATCAGTCCATGTGTAGTGAGTTGGAGGTGCAGAAGGGAAGGTCTTCAAGCGTAGCATCAAACCCAGCTGGAAGAATGCAGGAGGGCAGGAAACAAATCATCCAAGTGTCTCTGCAGTGATGCAGCCCACGCTCCTGCCCCCAGCGCAGCGACACACTGTGTATCATGGGCTGCCACGTAACACCAATCTGCCTTTCATCAGCAGTGTCTGAGACGCTTCTTAAGCTTTTTGCTATTGGAATTAACCCAAAATTCAGCAATCCTGTGGTCAGGCTTCCAGGAGAGGATATGGTCTGGGGGTTTGAGCCCAGGACTCGAAACCAGTTCAGGGTCCAGTCCCATGTCCTGGTAATTCAAGGTGTTTTCTGGGCTCAATCCATAATTTGTATGTGTTCTCGTTGTGTCCTGTGTCATCGTGGTCTTGGAGCGTGGTGGCATTCAGCTGATTTGCAGGTGTTTGGAGGAATGGCTGCCATCTGAGATGGAGGATGGTGCGGAACGACCCCCTTTCTGCATTTTGCATGTGCACTAACTCGGAGCTTGAATTTTGCTACCAAAATGGGCCCTTGAAGGGGTTTATGGTGGGGTCTCCAGGTCCCTCCTGCATAAAAAAAACAGAGTGTGTGATGGAGAGTGAGAACTGGGCACCAATCCCACCGCATTCCCCACCTGTGCTGTGCTTGGGCACTGGAGTGAAGTTCACCTAAGCCAGAAATATTGAGATTTGTAAAAGCAGTCAGCTGCTGCCGAGCTTCTGGGAATTGTAAAGGTGCTTCCAAGAGTTTCTGACTTGTCTAAGGATCATAATTAAATGACTCAGTGAGCGACACGCAACTTTCCACCACGGGAAACACACAGGGACCAGTGGTCCGTGTCTCTGGAGCCACCTGGGATGGAGTGATGCTGCACCAAGGGATGCTGTGATGGCAGCGTTGGTCCCTGTTGAACCTGGACCGTTCTCCTCCCCCAGAGGGATGGCAGCCGTGGGGCAGGGCAGCAGCAAACCTTCGGGATGCGTTTCCTGTCACATATCTTGTATTTTGTGCCGGGCCATTGCCCCCGCTGCAGAAGGCGGTGGGGAGGAGGGAAGGAACGCCAGGCCTGCAAATTAGCATCAAAGGGTTGGTGCGAGGTTTATGGGGACATTTACTAGTGTTGTTTTCATTATTTACACCAGCCTCGATTCTTGGAGTTCTCATTAAAAGTGTAATAAATGTAAAAATATTTTACAGGCCAATAAAAGTTCCAAAGCAAAAATAGCTTTATATAGTGTGATTTTTTTTTTTTTTTCTTTTACAAAATACTGTGTGGTATCATCTTGAACCTGCTGATTGCTGATGGGACGAGAGAAGCCCCTTCATTCTGGTGCAGTGTAAGGGCTCAGGACAGCTTTCCAGCCAACAAATTTGTCAGGTAATGGGTAACTCTCATGGCCACTGACTTTCATGAGAGCATATTAGACCAAATACATTAGGCCAAATGCAACCACCTTTTTTTTTTTTTTCCCCTGGGGAAAAGAGAAAAAAACAGATCACTTATATTATTTTAAAAATTTTTTTCCTGGTTTAAAAAATACGAAATGTATCCAGAAAGGCACTGGAAAATATGGGACTGACAAAGGGAAAATACATTAATGTTTTCAAGTTCCTCTATAAAATATGTTTGCATAAACACACTGTGTGTAGTCAGAACTAGCCTATAGTTTCTGGAAGTATGTTAAACAAGGAGAGTGATATTTGCCAAATCCTCTGTTATGGTTTTGGGATGTGCAGTCCTCTGCAGAAGGACAGAACTAAAACGAGGAAACACTTTGGAATGAACTCAGCTTGGAGATAATTCAAAAATCTTGTGGAATGGGTGGAGACGAAAAAAAAAAAAAAGAATTTAACCATTAAATCATCCAGCAACTTGGCATCTGCGGCATTTATCATCTTGTCCCAAAGATAATAATGTTCCAAAGTCGTAATGACATCTAAACATCTTTGATCACAGAGCAGACAAATTGGTCCAAAAATGCTCAGTTTGGCTGTCTCACCCGAGTTATCCTAATAAATACTGAGTCAGCTTTGCAAACGGAGTGGTTTTCTAAAGTGTGGAATGAACGTAGCTGTGCCTGACCTAGAAGAAGCTGGAGGTGCTAGTTGGACCTCCACTTGCTTGAAAGCAAATTTATGATTCCTGCTTTTTAGGCTCTGGCATCTGTCAATGCTGTGAATGTTTTTTTCAGACTGACTCCCAAAACAGCCTTCATCATTTTGCATGAACAACGACTTTTGTTCACGCAGGGTTTCCGTCCCAATTTTTTAACCTCTTTGAAAAGCTAAGCCTGTGCTTGGGAAGAGGGAATGGGGATGAAACTGGTTTCTGCTGGAGGAAGCCTCTGCCTCCTTCCCTGCCCACTTACTGAGCTGACCCATTGCCAGGATTAGGGGAGCATTAGCTAACAAGCACCAGAGAGGTGCCAGCATCACAAAGACCATTAATGACACAACCAGCCCAATGCCATTTCTGAAATCCGGTTCAAGAGCGGAGTGAAGCCAGGCAAAAAGACTGAAGCATTGGCATCCCATCCACCAGGTACGAGCTGAAAGCTCAGGAAGGCGGAGCAGTCACACAAGAGATTAATTTGGGCTTTCGACCCGAATATTCCACTGCTGGATTTTTGTGTGTATGTCTGTGACCAGAATAGAGAGTTTCTCTGCGAGGCGATTCAAAGGGGAGGCACGAGCCAGCCAAAAGTCGTGCAACATTTTCTTAGCAGGAAATAAATTTAGATCCTTGAATTTATTATATATATATTTTTTTTTTTTATTTTTTTTTCCCTAAAATGTTGGAAGGAAACGTGGGGCTCGGAATGGGATGATCGCTGCAAGAAGCCATGGCTGGTTTTACTGTGCTTGCTATTGTGCCCCAAGGCCACAATTAGGTCTGGAATCCCATTGTGCCGGGCATTGTCCAAACACAGGGGAAGGAACAATCCTTGACTTGGAGGTCTGCAGTATCGATTAATCTTTATTTGTCTGTGCAATTAGTAGTTTATTATTAAACACTGTTAGTTGCTTTAGAAGGAAAACGTTCCCACTTTGGAAATAATGAGTCCAGGTACCAGTTGTAGCCTAAGCCATACATTGCTTGTAGGCAACATGGAAATATTTGTTTCATTTTCATAGGTGCCTCATTGAAGTTTCAGGTTTTCAGGCAATCCTGGGGAGTTACACTCACCGCCCATGAAAGCCTGAATTCCTGGCAGCCCCTTGGGAATCTGCATCCTAAACTGATTCGACCCTAAGCCCATGTGAGACAGCAGCAGAGCTACAACTGATAGTATCCCATATCCCGAGCTGGTTCTCTTGAAATAGTATCTCTTCTTTCTGCAAAAAGGGACATTCTCTGAATATGCCTCTACAAACCATTTAACTGCAAAGTACACTTGGTTTAACTTCCAAGGCACTGGTAATCTACGTGTCCCTGCTTTGGCTGCTGGCTAAAATACCATTTTCTTGTCCACACGTTGATTTTGGCTTTCCCATTGCGATGCTGTTATCTCTTTTGCTATCTCACAATTTACAGGAAATTCAAAACTGGATGCAATCACAACTCATAATTTGAAATGCTAATCCTTGGCCTGTCACTCCAGCTGTAACACATACAGCCTGCTCTATTAAACTTTAATGTCTACCCTAATAGCCATGTGAGGCTAGAAATCCAGGGATTAGCTTTGATTCCAGTTTAACTACTGATAGGCGCCTGTAGTATTATAAAGGACTCTTTCTCTTCTGAGCAGTGCTGAGCATCTTTGCTTCGGTTTGTTTATAAGCTACTGAAAGTTGGTCTAACACAGATTTTCTCCAAAAAGGACTACTATAAACTGGGTTTAATCTAGCTGAAGAGCAGTGCACTCAGAGCAGCAATGACTCAATTTCTCACCCTGTGTGTGTTGCAGGCTGCCTGCTGCAAATATACTGTCTGCTAGGGAAAGAGGTGAATTTTCATAGAATCATAGAATAGTTTGGGTTAGAAGGGACCTTTAAAAGTCATCTAGTCCAATCCCCTGCAATAAGCAGGGACATCTTAAACTGGATCAGGTTTCTCAGAGCACTGTCCGACCTGGCCTTGAACGTTTCCAGGGATGCGGCATCCACAACTTCTCTGGGCAACCTCTTCCAGTGTTTCACCATTCTTATTGTAAAACATTTAGCAGTGACATTCAGGACCATCTGGATTCTGTGGGTGGGTGGAAGATTGGGTATGAAGCAACTGGATTGTGTAAGATGAGTAAAAACCCGGCCCTGTTGAAACCAAGGCTAATATTTCCACTGATCAGTAGGGCCAAAATTAACCACGATATTTTGGATTGGGCTAATGGCATTTGCTTTGTCCAAATAGATGCTGGCAAGGGAGGTAATTATTGGTTTTGGTTGTGTTTCTCAGTCATGTGAATGATCTCTCCACATCGTGTTGGTAGGAAGGCTAAGGAAGGTGTAAGAGCAGTTTGGTGATGTTGTCATGTGTAAGTAGAACTCACAAGCATATGTTCTTCTGCACAGTTAGTATTCCTGAGTTATATGCTGGAAATCATGGAATCATTTAGGTTGGAAAAGATCTTTAAGATCGTCAAGTCCAACCTAACACTGCCAAGTCCACCACTAAACCATGTCCCTTAGCATCACATCTACAAAAAGGGTGCTCCTATAATTGCTGGCTTCTCTGGATATAAAAAGACCTATTTGAGTTGTGGATTGGGAACACTCTTGGCTGAAAATGTGTTATTTCTTATCTGGTCACTTGCCCAAAGAATGAGATTGCAACCTGTTCTTCAGCATGGACATCTTACCACCAGAGTGCATGCCTGTGGTTACTCCAGGGCGTCTCATTTCCATCCAGCCATCTGTGCAGCTCCTCCCAAAGACCACCAAGGACAAGTGAGGCAGGAGAAACTGCTCCTGCTGATACATTCAAGCATGTTGGTGAGCAGAAGAGGGCTGTGGAGGTTCAGCAGATCCCCAGTGTGGCTGGAGGTCCATCTCTGGAAGCAGCTTGCAGAGGTTGTGTTTCTGTATATGGTCTGTAAAACCGCTACAGCTGGTTGGGAATGGGTTTTGATGAGGATGTTTTAAAATTTGGAACACAGTAATGAGTTCAACCAGGAAGTTTTCATTTGTTTGTTAGTTTGTTGTTTTTTTTTTAATTTAAGAAATTATTTTTTATGCAGCTTGCACTGGGAAAGATCTCTTGGGACTGGAGTAACATCTCTTCCAAAACATACAAAACCCAAAAAGCTAAACAGCCTGACAGGGATGGAACTTCCCTTCTCCACCAAATCTCATGGTTCATGGACTTGCTCTGCGAGGCCTGAGTAGGAAACACAAGTGTCACCTGGTATCACGGTGTTGGGCTGGAGATACTCTGTATGAGGCAGAGTTTTCCCCAGCGCATCATTCTTTCCTCACAGTTGCTCAGGGAAAGATTTTAGTTTTGCCTGGATTTGGAACAGGACCCATTACTGAAGCTTCAGTTAGATTTTAGTTTTGCCTGGATTTGGAACAGGTCCCTTTACTGAAGCTTCAGTTTTTTTTTTTTTTTTTTTTTTTTGTTGTTGTAAAACTGGATTCTTGTTATTCAGCCAGTCTTCAATCTCTCGAGTGAAGGCAACCCACAGTCAGCTCCAGATCTTCATTTTCTTATGGGATCTACCTTTTAGGATCTGGGAGCCCTTCCCTGACGGAATGCCTTGTCCGTTGTACTCCAAGACAGATGATAAGTTCAGACAGGATTTTGGGGATGACTCACCAATTTGTTCCAATCCCCGATAGGTTCTGAGGACAACCTTTGGTTGTGAAAAATGCTCACTCCTCTGAATCTAGGCTTATTGGCTTCCTGAGAATTTTATGAGGATTCAGTGTTACATTTTCTTGGGGTTATGTTGAATGGGTACCTGAGTTGCTGGTATGGATAGGTGGAAATTTTTAATGACTGCTGTGTGTGGTTTATAGCTATTTTTGTGCATATTTTCAATAGCCACAATGGTTACGCCCATAAGCTGAAAAAAAAGAAACCTCTTTCCCGTCTGCTGGCTTTTCTTGCGGCTCATGTATATTCTTGTTTATTCTGCCTGGCTTCCAAGATGGAAGTTTGTACAAACATTTTAAAGTTTTGAGAAACAACAACCAGAGGCAGAAGGAGAAAAAGAAAAACAAGGAGCAGGGTGATCGGCTCTCAAGTGGGTCTGTGCATCCTTTTTCTTTGTCGTCTGGAGCTTCAAGCTGGCATCAATTTTTATAACTCTTGGGAGATGCAGAAGCTCTATTTGCTGCTCTGTAAATGAATATGACATGTTGTTTCTTTCACGTATATTCTTTGGAATCCATCCCCTGGCTGCATAGCTCCATGCTTCCTGCAGATTATGTACATATGAAGGAAATAATCACAGCAGATGCCACCCAAATACCTGTGGGTGATCAGATAACCCAACCAGCTCTACGGCTTTCGAAAATCCTGAGTCAGGTGTTTGCTATCCAAAGATGTTTCCTTAAAAAAAAACACAAGCTTTTTAGGGTTTGCACACCCAAACTTGTTTCATCTCCTCTTGTGGCTTTTGCTGCAGAGACATAAGCAATCTCTAGAGACACAAGGAGAAGAGGAGAAGAGGAGGGAGATAGGTGAGTGAACAACGCTCGCCAGCTGGCACCAATGGCTGGGAGCCCTCCTGTGAAGAGACGAATTTTATACATAAAGGAAAAGCAAGTGGAGCTCGTTCGTCTGGTTTGCCACTTGTGGCTGATCTAGCAGTATCTACAACGTCCATCATAAGTACAGTTAATGCTATTTTGTATAATTCATTGATTTCCATAAGATCTCCATTAGCCATGGCACCTATGCAGGAAGACAAGCATGTCAACTGCTTTTTGATATTAACTGCAAGTTGAAAAAAAATTAGAAAGTGTCTGATTTTCACACTGAATCACCCCAGCTGCAGGTAGATGCTGGAATTAGCCAAGGATGCTGGCTTGGTTATGGTCCCCAGAAGCTCACTTGGGTTTTAGGGGACATTTCCCCTCTTCCATGGGTTTCATGCAGAGGGAAGCATGAGTTGATCTGGCTGCAGCCCTGTGAAGGCCAGGATCTGTCCCAGCACACCCTGCCGAGCACAGAGGAGCACCCACCACCCGTGTGCTGGTGGCTGAGCCCACAGCCAGCACCGAGGGCACCGACAGACCCGAGCTGCCGAAACGGCACAAACAAAATAGCTGTGTGGAGGAGAGCCACGTCCGATGGGTTGCAGCTGTCCCTCTGCCTCCCGGCCGCCCCCGCCCCGCTCCAAATGTAAATCATCACCCTTTTCCCTTTTAACATAACAGTTGTGTCATTTAAAAGCTCAAAGAGCTGAGAAAAAAGTCTACTTGTTTAGAGAAACCATTAAAACAAATTATGAGCATTTAATAAATGGGGAAAACTGTCTGTTTGTCATAACACAGAATTTTTCCTTTAAATATCCAAACAACCGCCCAAAAGGTTACTCTTAGATGGGTGTGTTGGTGGGGGGGATATTTCCAGGGTCAGTCTGCACTGGGGTCCTCTCTGGGAGCCTTTGGCCCAAATCCTGGCTGTGGGGAGCGCGGATGGGTGGAGGACTCAGGGTGGGGGACAAGGCTGAGCTCCTTCCAGGGCTGGCGATGGAGCACAGCAGCTTTACCCAGCCTCGTGGTACCCATCAGGGCTGGCACACGTGGCCTCCACCCTGGCAGAGGAGGGATGGGAGCACAGTGCCCGTGTGACACATGGTTTTCAGCATTATGGACCACTCTTGGCTGCTCTGTGGGGAGGAGGGTCTGCCCTGCATGCAAATGGAATTTTTGTGAAGCGTCGATGCATCTCTTGAATAAACAGTAGCTTGGTGGCTGCCTTTGGAGAGCAGCTCAGTGTTTTTCTCAGTTCTCATGTGATTTTTTTTTTTTTTTTTTTTTTTCCAAACATTTCCTGATCCCCATCTCCTTCCTCAGGTTGTGAGAACATTCAGGTTCGGATCTGCAGTGTGTGGGCTGGCCTCCCTCCAGTTGTTTAACAGACGATTGCTTTGAATAGGATTATCTTGGACAGGCAGAGAATCATCTCCTCAGCGCCGGGGCCGCCTTCGCCCTGGGAGGGGGGCAGCGACCAGACCACGCTGCGAGATGCTCAGCTCTCCTTGCTGACAAGTGTCTCCTCCAGACAGCGTGAGCAGGCTCTGGGAGCTGTGATCTGATCTTTAAGAGCTATTAAGTCCTTGGTCCTTAAGGATGATTGATTGCCGGCTAAACCTCCTTGTAATGAGCCTCTTCACCTTTAGGACCTACCAAAGTTTGGGAGAAAACCTGTTGTGTGTCTCGCTGCTTTGTGACTCAGGAGCCTGGAGGTAAATATAAGTCCTCAGCTTTTAAGCACACAACATCTTACTGTATCTCAGGATTGCAGCTTCACTGGTCTGAAACCTGCCTTTTGGCTCCCACTTGGCTGCTGCAGGCATGGAGAACCGTGGGCTGTCTGCAGTCGCGCTATGGACCAGCTCCTGAGGGCAGCAGACGCTGTCTGAGCCAACCCTTCTGCAAACTGGGAGCTTCAGCGTGGCAGGCTGTTGAGGAAAGGCAAAACCAGATGGGCTCCAGCAAACAGAATGTCACCAAGCTCCTCACTGTTGCCTCACTGTGCCATCCCTGCCACCCTTCATCCACTTCTGATGGTGCTGGGGGCAACCAACTTGCTGGAGGTGTCCCCGTGGCTGGCACCACTACAGAGTGCTTCTAGTTTTCCTGAAGTGTTTGGAGCTGGTGGTTTTTACAAGGTAGTTGGCCAACGAGGGGACCACATTTTGCGCTGCTGTCACGTTGGAACTGGGCAAAGCAGAGGGAAAAGGAAGAGAAAGACCTTTCTGGGTCTGTCTCCACTGTGGCTGTAGGTTGCAGCAACACGACAGAGTGGGATCCTGGGGCAGCTTGTTGGAAGAGAGCATGCAAGGTTTTGCTGAATCTGTGTAGATAGGTGAATTTGGAGACAGTGATTTTTTTAGGGTCGATTTTAAGACTTCTCTGTGGGGCTTGTGGGGAGCAAGTTCTGTGAAGACCAGGGTGAAAACCCAGCATTCACCCAAGAAGGCACTGCTGGAGGGACAATGGCAATGCCATCAGTGGGAGCCATCACTGGTTAAGCACATCAGGCAGGAAGATGTGGGTATGAGAAAAGCTGAATAACTTGGGTTTACCATGAGGAAGATGGCAAAAGATATGGCCTGAACAGGACTTTGGGCTATGCTAACAGAAGGCGGAATGAATTGGAGAAATGTCACAAGGACAAAACAAAAAGGTTTTGAAACAGCCTCAGTGTGTGGGCAAGAGTGAGATGTTAATCACAGTTAACTGCTCAATTACAGGCTTTGTCACTGGCAGATGGAGCGGAGGTGGCTCCCATCCACAGAGGTGACAGCCGAGGTGAGGACTCCTCTCCTTGGACACTGCCAACGGCCCAAAGGTCTGGTCCCAAAATGTGGAGCAAAGCGTTTTTCTCCTTCACATCAACCTTCCATTTGCTGAGCTGGTTCTAGCCCAGCCTTCAGTGTCCAGCCAGCTTGAATCTGGCATTTGGGATAAAGCAAAGTGTGGAGACAGATAAAGTCTGAAGGACCTCACCTAAAACTAAAAGCCCAGTTGAGAGATGGTAATTCAAGGGGACGCTGCCCTTTGGTCGCACCCTGTCCACAGTATGAATATTAACTCTCTTAATGAGAGAGGTGCTGTGTCTCCATTTCAGGTCGATAATGAGTATTTTATTACCTCTCTATCATTAAAAAAAAAGAGAAGAAAATCCTTTTCTTTTAGATTTCCTGGTTCTTTAATCTCGGAGTCCTCCTCGGTCAGATGTGAGGAGACTTTCCTTTGTGAATCGGGAGCAAATTCTCCAGCTTTTCTCCCACAGGTTTTAATCCCTTCTTTTGTTTCACCATGTGGTTGTGTAAGCAGTTCCCTTGAGAACAGGGCTCCAGGAATATATAATTAAATCAAAAGTTTGGCACTAATAAGTGATCTTATCACTTTGTTGGGCTTTTTTCAGGTCTTTATATGATATTCCTAGGCCGCTCATTTGAAGTTATTTAATTACAAGGCCCCCACAATAGAGCCAGGGCCTTGGATAGTTGTTTTTTTTTTTTTTAGATGGCATATTATATCATGTGTTATGATGCTTTGTGCACCAGGTGACCTAGGAGGGGCTGACAACCCTTCAGGACTGTCACTGACAAAGCTGACTCTGCAGAGGTTGTTTTTGCTATGAGTAATTACCGAGGAGAAACTCCTCTTCAAGCCCTAACAAAGCAGGTAGTTGAACCCCAGAATAGCTGTCACCTTCAAGATGGGCGCTGGAGCCCACTGGGGACCATGCTGGGGGCAGGAATAAAGGGGAAATAGAGCAAAAGCCTGTAAAAACTCCCGTTCCCAGTGAGTTTTCCCATGTTCTGTGACGATCAGAGCACTGTACCTTCTTCTGAGGTCCAAGGGTGGTGGAGGCGTGCAGCTGCAGTGACCTCTGTGGGGTGGGACGGTTGCCCAACGCAGGTTTCTCCATGGGCTGAACCTCTCCATTGTTCTGCTCCCAGCAGTGATGAGGTATCAGGGTGCAGCCCTCGCCCTTGAGAAGCCTCAGGGCCTGAGTTGACTAGGTGTGAAGTTAAGTACTTCAAGATGAAGATAAGATATGGAGATTTAAAAAATCTCTATTAGAAACCTGCCATCTATTGAAGTGCATTCTAGGTAATGGGATGTGTATTCTTGGGATGGAGCTAAAATTGGTAGGAAACTAGTGTTTGTGAAAGTCCCTCCTCCAGACTGTCTTCCAATGACCCAAGCACCTCTCTGCACCTTTCAGTGCCTAAATAATTTTGACAGCTGACCTGCATCTCCTCCCCCAAAAATGTGCAATATGATTGAGAATGATGTGAAACGTGAGTGTGTCAACACAAAGGCAGGCCTTGGCACGGTGCCGGGGTATGACTGCGTGGTGGCATGGCAGCATGAACAACAAGGTGCTTTCAAAACCCCAAAGCATGTCTCGGTTTGGATTTAAGGAAGTATATTCTTCCAACGCTCATCTCCATTCTGGTCTGTTCACAGCTGCTGGTCTCCTGGAGAGTTGAGAGTTGGGCTGCCACGAGCAGGGTGAGAGGTGGGAATGGTTGGCTTTCAACCTTGGGTAATTTTTTTTTTTTTTAGATGGCATATTATATCATGTGTTATGATGCTTTGTGCACCAGGTGACCTAGGAGGGGCTGACAACCCTTCAGGACTGTCACTGACAAAGCTGACTCTGCAGAGGTTGTTTTTGCTATGAGTAATTACCGAGGAGAAACTCCTCTTCAAGCCCTAACAAAGCAGGTAGTTGAACCCCAGAATAGCTGTCACCTTCAAGATGGGCGCTGGAGCCCACTGGGGACCATGCTGGGGGCAGGAATAAAGGGGAAATAGAGCAAAAGCCTGTAAAAACTCCCGTTCCCAGTGAGTTTTCCCATGTTCTGTGACGATCAGAGCACTGTACCTTCTTCTGAGGTCCAAGGGTGGTGGAGGCGTGCAGCTGCAGTGACCTCTGTGGGGTGGGACGGTTGCCCAACGCAGGTTTCTCCATGGGCTGAACCTCTCCATTGTTCTGCTCCCAGCAGTGATGAGGTATCAGGGTGCAGCCCTCGCCCTTGAGAAGCCTCAGGGCCTGAGTTGACTAGGTGTGAAGTTAAGTACTTCAAGATGAAGATAAGATATGGAGATTTAAAAAATCTCTATTAGAAACCTGCCATCTATTGAAGTGCATTCTAGGTAATGGGATGTGTATTCTTGGGATGGAGCTAAAATTGGTAGGAAACTAGTGTTTGTGAAAGTCCCTCCTCCAGACTGTCTTCCAATGACCCAAGCACCTCTCTGCACCTTTCAGTGCCTAAATAATTTTGACAGCTGACCTGCATCTCCTCCCCCAAAAATGTGCAATATGATTGAGAATGATGTGAAACGTGAGTGTGTCAACACAAAGGCAGGCCTTGGCACGGTGCCGGGGTATGACTGCGTGGTGGCATGGCAGCATGAACAACAAGGTGCTTTCAAAACCCCAAAGCATGTCTCGGTTTGGATTTAAGGAAGTATATTCTTCCAACGCTCATCTCCATTCTGGTCTGTTCACAGCTGCTGGTCTCCTGGAGAGTTGAGAGTTGGGCTGCCACGAGCAGGGTGAGAGGTGGGAATGGTTGGCTTTCAACCTTGGGTAAGATCAGAAGTGGCCACCGGCCAGGTAGAAGGAGGACAGGCTTCAACCACAGTTCCCCCTGATAGAGAATATTTTCTCAAATGCACCCAAGCTGTATTTTCCCCTTTTCTTATTTTTTAAAATGTCAGAGAGCCCTCTCTGTATCTGAAGTTTTAGGTTTTCCAACGTTACGCAATCTGCGATGGAAATGGGCTTTCAAACTGATCTGTTTGCTTGAAAAACCTTCAGTCTCTCAGCGAAAACTGCCCCCGGGAAACCCTTCCCCCTCTTCAAACAGCGAAATCTGCTTCAAGAGCGTTGGCCATGCCAGCACTATCTCTGGGCATGACAGTCGGTGGAAACCGCTCCGCTTTCCGTTGGCCACGTGACTTGGGGTAAGACCTCTCTGTTGTTTTAATCCATCAACTGAGAACCTGCTGAGTGATGCCCTGCAACTGCCCTGGCGCGCTGTGCCGCGCACCTGAGCCCGGAGCTGGGTTTGGAGCTCCATCCCTTCATTAGGCTCCGTCTGAAAGTCAGGTGCTAATGAAATAAAAACTGAGCGGAGATTAGCGTACCCTCACAGTGTCATTTTCAGGTCTCAATTTGTTGCTTTTCTGCCCAGTTGGAATGCTGCTCCATTTACTAACTTCTTATTTGCTTTACTTCCAGCTTGCTTACCTATCATCACTAATTACAGAACAAACAATTGCAGTAATACAGTAATGAATAGCAACCTTTTGGTTTTTTTTTTTTTTTGTAGGTGCACCTGGTTCAAACATTTAAGATAAATGGGAGTGACTTTCCAACTCTGCTCTCCTTTGCCTAGCAGCAGAATTTCTATCAATCCATTCCGGGATGGTGTGAGCAGGCAGCAGGGGTTTTTGCCAGGTAGGCAGAAGGAAGGAGTGTTCTGAGATATCCCATAAATGCAGAGTTCAGGGGTTGCTGCTGAGCACCATCCCCTTCCATTTTTAATTTTTTTTCCCCACTTTGGCTTTGTGCTGACATTGCTGTGAGCATTTCTTTGTGACCCTGGTGACACTGTGTGACACCAGCTTTGGCTGAGCTGAAACTCCATACAGCAAACCTTAGTGCACCCCTACATTTACAATTTCACCCTTTCACCTAATTCAGAAAAAAGGGAAATTCAGAAAAGAGACCTAGAACCAGTGCCCTAACCCAACACAGTGCTTGGGCTAAGAACAAGCACAATCTTCATTGGTTTTGCTGCTGTTCTGTGTGAATTTCTGCATCCACAAAAGTTTATCTCTTCAATCTGGATTTGGGATTACAACGGGACAAAAAGCAACGTAAATCCACCATAAGTACATCAATAAAAACACCTCACAAATGAAGCTTAAGCAAGTCTTAAAATGTGCCTGGAAATACAAAATTACCTATTGTAAGTGAAATAGATGTTGATATGAAGCATTTAATTAAAATGGAATTAGTGTTTCAGTAATCTTTCTGTATTTCCTTTCATTGTTGAATGAGATTGGGCAGGGACATGTCCCCGCCTGGGCTTGGAATGGCTCTGACTGGGGACCACCTTCCACCTTGGACCTACACAGCCTTAGACAGATATTTTGACCGATGTGATATGATTCAGGAGATTCAGTGAGTTACCATAATTTTGATTTTTAATTTTTTTTTTTTATTTTAAAATCCTCTTCTACACTAACGATGCCCAGGTCCTCCACCCTCTGCAGTTACAGGCATTTCTGAAAAGCAGGTGTACAATTCTGTTCCAAATCTGCTTACAGGGAGATACGATCTGCTTAATGGAAGCAACCCCTGAGTCACCCGCTGAACTGGTTTGACGCTATTTTGGTGCAGTGCCAACTGGTTGTGCACCAGGATAACTCAAGAGTCACTTTTTTGAGCATGCACTCTACAAGTAACAAAAATGTTTGGATCAGGCATCAGAAAACTGAGTTTGGCTGAAAGGTCTTGAGTTCCTCCTCCAGTAGTGGAAGGAAAATCCCAAATAAAGTTGTCACTCCGTAGATGGATGGCAGCAGCTTGGTGCAGTGCAGGGGACCTGGAATGGATGGACACCACAGTGCATCTCACAGATTAACAGCTATTGGGTAAATGGGATCATTCATCCCAAAACAGTGGGGACCAGGTGGGCTGAGATACACTTGCACAATCTCCCCTTGGGCTCCTCCCGTCAGAGTCCCTCTGTCTGGGAGCTTTGTGCATCTGTCACCTCTGTCCCAGGACTTCTCTCCTGCTCTCCCAGGGCTTGCAAAGCTACGGGGCAAGCAAACACCAGAGCAAAGTCAGCAGGAGGGAAGGTTTCTGCTGCCTTCCCTGTCCTGGCTCGTGAGGTGTCTGTCATCTGGACACTAAACAGTGCCACAAACCCAAATTTGGATGCTGGGAAGGTTCCTGGGGAAAGGAATGGGGGTGTGACGGTCAAAGTGTGATGCCAGGGCTTTAGGTGATTTCCTTGGTGCCACCTCCAAGTGGGACATGGGCTGATTCAGGGCGCTCATCCTTTGGTGTCAGACTCTCCCTTGGGTTTGCTGGATCCACACTCATTCCCTGCGTCTGCCATGTACAATTGAAGGAGCACATCTGGTATAAATGCATCAATGCCTCTGTTACTGACTTTACCATGTTGCCTGGTTTTATGTTTGCGTTTTCACTGCTGTAAAGCACTATGAAGCACTAGCCCTGCTTGCATGAGCCATGGTGAAATGCTGGACCACAGCAAGGAAACGCCCTGGGATGAGATGTTATCCTGAGCCCAGCGAGGGCACGCTGAGGCCAAGCAGGAGGAAAGCCCAGGTGAGCAGAGAAGGAAGGACGCGCTCTCCTCGACAGCCATTCATTTGCACACCAGGAGCAGGAACCATGCATCGTCCTGGGGTCACGGCTCCACCTCACAGGAACAGCTTTCATCACCCGGCCCCAGCGTTTCCCCAAGAGTTAAAAACATCCACCTGCTGGGACATGTCCTCAGCCTCCAGAGGTGAAGGAAAGACCAGGGCTGGGGTGGAGCCACCCGCGCCCCTGTCACTGCAGCATTGCACAGGGCATGGCACCAACCAGGGTTCCTCAGCCCCATGCTGGGTGCTGGTTGCTGCTAGAGGAGGGTGCACAGGCTCTATGGGTGCTCCCCTGCACCCACCCCAAGCCCTGCGAGAACTGCCTCAATGTCCAGTCTTCCCCAGTGCCACCATCCTTTGGTGGCATCATGCCTGGTGATGGAGCACCCACATGGTGCAGAAGAAGGGGGTTTTCAGGCATTCGGAGGAAGGGGGTGTCTCTATGTACAGCTCCTAAACTTCATCTGGGTCTGGGGCTGGAACTCAGGGTGCCCTCAGGCTGGGCACTGCAGCAGTGATGGGTGGAGAAGCCTCCTCTGCAGATGCTGACACAGTTTACGTGCAAGATAAGCCCTGAGCTGCCCTGCACGGAGAGGAGCAGGGAACTTCTGGGAATATTAGACATCTGGAGAACTTTAATGTAGAAAACACAGATGTTTATAGATGTTTGCTGCAAGGTCAGGGAGGTTGGAAGATCATCATTTCGTGCTTGGGCATCTAAGTCCTTTTGCAGATTTCTTGGCTCCACTGTTTGCTTCTGCAACGGCAGAGGAATGATTTGAATTAGAGCAGCACACAAGCTGCTCGGGGTAAATGGACTCACTACATCCACAGGGAACAAATCTCTCTGTGCCTCACCTTCCTGCTAATTAAAATTAATACATTAATAATTCTAGAGGTGTCGGGAGGATCATTAATATGTGGCCAAAGTCTCAGTCTTATGTGTGAAGTTGCACAGGAGTTCAAAGTGCTGCTACTGTCAGTTTATCACTCATTGCATGAAGCCAAACCATTCATCCCCTTTTTAAACGTTGGCTGGCAGGTATTTTGTGTCTAATATTAAATAAAGCACATTACGTTTCTAGCTACAGTGCTTCTCTTATTGTTTTATGTGGAGGCAGTTCTCACTGTTTGGTCACCACTAAGATAAATAGCATATAATGGGGATATTTCAACAAGAGGCAACGAGTGCAACTTCCTTGACCTGGGCAAACAACACTGGGCCAAAAAACCCCTCTGAGTGCTGGGTGGACTGGAGTGGGGACAGAAGAAAAGCGGTTCCAAATGGGAATTTGGTGTTGACACTATCCTTTTGCCATTTAGTCACAATACCACCTTTTGCTTTAAAATAAGACTGAGATAGCATATGGTCAAAATGCTACTCATTAATTAGGTAAAAAAGCTAAGCCCTGCTTTCTTCCCCAGGTCCAGGGCACCAGCCTCCCCAGCACACGGTGGGAGGTGATTTACTGTAGCCCCAGCACAATGGGCATTTTCTGGGGCCGCAGCAGATAGACACGCCATTGATAATTCTGCCTTTGTTTTGATTGCTTCCAACTGCAGAATGAGTGAGACTTAATTGGCAGAAATGACGTCGTTCCTGGCTTGATTAAGGTCTCCATATGTGTTTTATAAATAAAGTAGTCTTTTTCAACTGTTTTATCACTCGGAGGTTTCAGCAGACTAAATATGATTTATGGTGTTTTGCCTCTTTCCCCGATGGGGGGACTATTTCTCATCTTCCCTCCTTCCTGCAGCCACAGAATCTTAGTGGTTGGAAGGGACCTCTGAGATCATCGAGTCCAGCCGAGGACACTGGCACATCCAGAACCGAGGGCAACATGTCCTGTGCTCCCCGGTGGCTCTGGAGGTGGCTGAGCATCATCTTCTTTCCCCGATGGGGGGACTATTTCTCATCATCCCTCCTTCCTGCAGCCGAGGACACTGGCACATCCAGAGCCAACAGGAGCATGTCCTGTGCTCCCCGGTGGCTCTGGAAGTGGCCAGGCATCATCCGACCCCTCCCTGGGGCATTTGCCCAGACTGGAGCATGGCTGAGTGAAGGGTTTCCATGGGGTTTGTGTAGAGCAGTTGGCAGCATCAGCCCCATCCCTGCGACGTGACCGAACAAGGGGCTCCTTTGCCGCACGGCCGGGGCTTGCCCTGACAGCACTCACAGGCAATAGTTGCATTGGCTGTCAGCTGAATTCCCCCACTCCCTTTCTTATTGTGTTATAATAAAGCAAATATATGCATTAAATCAAAATTTCACTAATTATTCGGGCTGCAATGCAGCCTTCTGCAGCATTAGAAAAGGCATCTCCATCCCAGTGAGCTGCTGGATCATCCCCGGTTGTGCCCGTAGGGAAGTGGCTGAAGATGGGCTTCAGGATGGGACCCACCACCCGCTTAGTTCCTCCCAAATCCACCCAGTGTGAAGTCAGAGTCAGGGGTGGAAAGACGAAGAGCGGTTGGATGATGCTAGCCAGGTGCTAAGCTGTGAAACCTGGAATAGTGCTTTTAAAAGTGATTGTCAGACAAGCAGCAATGGAAAAAAAAAAAAAAAAAAAAAAGGATGAATAGAAATAAAATCAAAGCAAGTACACCTCTTGCTCCACTCTGCATCATTTCAAGTCTCTTTGTTTTCATGTAGCTGTATTGCTTAATCCAAGCTTTCAGAAATCATGAGCTTGGCTTAGGGCTGGAGCTGAGAAATGTTTCCTATCAGGTTCTTTTATTCCCATTTCGCACTCGTGTGCCTTTCAGGAAGGCTGGAAATGCGTTAAAGAAAAAAAAAGAAAGCTTAAATTGTTAGGTTAAAAACTGATCCGAGCTCTAAATCATCAGTAAATACAGATGACTCACATAAAAATGGTGTGAATTTAAAATACTGTTAGCCATTGACAGAGATAAAGAGAAGAGGTATATTTAGTGGGATTCTGGTGTCTTAGCATTTGGTATTCTGAACTGTCTAGAGAGAAACATGCTGATTTCCTCGGATTACTTGATCATGGTTCACTGAGTTCAGGTTTTCTTCCCTTTCTTATTTTGCTGCTAATTCAGTAGCAGCGAATATTCTTGTGAATGAATTCACACAGCCAAGCACATTTTTCGAGAGCAAGAATATCTTCTCTAACAAAGATCATTTGATAGCTGAAGCGCTGGGGAAAAAAAAAAAAAGAAAAAAGAAAAAAGTTTGGTTTATGTAATTGTTAGTTCTGAATTTTTTTTAAAAAACCGAGCAATATAAGAAAGCCAGCCTGAAAGAGCTGGATGTGAAATTCCAAACAATGGAATTTGGGATTTTGTGCCAGACTGGATGCAGCTCGACAGCAAAGCAGCCAGGGAGGACAAGGGAGGGTTCGGCGGGGATGTGGGACGGGCTGTGTCTGCTTCGTACCCTCGGGGTGCTTCGAATAATACTCTGGAAAGGTTCCCCATCCTGTCATTGGGTCTGTCTGCTCCCATTGCAGCTCAAACCACATTTCTTTTGGAGACGGGGGACCCACGGCAAGGCATTAATGGCAGGGCGAGGGCGTTTTGTGCCTGTCACACAGGGAGGGACAGCACAAGCGGTTTGACACCATTCCTCCTCAGGAAAACCCTGTTGGGGCAGGACATCCCGGCAGACAGGCTTCTGCTCGGGTTCACCCCCAGGAATCCTAAGGCAACACAGCCAAAAAAATGAGATGTTACTGGGCATGTTTAGCTTGGAGAAGAGGAGGCTGAGGGGGGGACCTCATTGCCCTCTACAACTACCTGGAAGGAGGGTGTAGAGAGGTGGGGGTTGGCCTCTTCTCCCAAGGGAATAATGACAGGAGCAGAGGAAATGGTCTGAAGTTGGGGCAGGGGAGGTTTAGATTAGATTTTAGGAAGAATTACTTTACTGAAAGAGTGGTCAGGCACTGGAACAGCCTGCCCAGGGAGGTGGTGGAGTCGCCCTCCCTGGAGGGATTTAAGAAACGTGTAGACATGGCACTTCAGGGCATGCTCTAGTGCCCGAGATTGTTGGGTTGTGTCTGTTTGTGGGTGGATGTGGTGTTTGGTCTGTTTGTGGGTGGGTGTGGTGTTTGGGGTTTTTTTTTGGGGGGGGGTGGGTTGTGTTGCTTTTTTCTTTTGTGGCTGGACTCGATGCTCTCAAAGGTCCCTTCTGACCGTGAAGATTCTGTGATGCTGTGATACTGTGCCGACGGTGACACGTAAATGTGGTGTTCCCTCTGATGGAAGAAAGGCAGAGGCTCCACGGTCAGGATTTCCACGTGCTTCTGGCCACCAGGCATGCAGCGGGGAGCCCGCTGACGTTGAATGAAATCCTTCCTTTGTGGCTGACGGGGAAGAGAAGTCCTGCTTTATTTCTGCCCTGACGGCATATCTCCAGGAAGGTTATTTTGGTTTTGGCTCCCTTTCCCTTAAAGAAATGGCACTACGTGAAAACCCAAGGTCTGTTCGTGACCAGAAGGTGTTTTGGTGGGAGGTGAAATGAAGCACGCTCCTGCCCTGCTGAGGTGGGAAGAGAAAAATATCCGGAGAAAACCTCTGCTTTTTGCCTCTTTTGGAAGTTACAACAGTAGCTTCCCAGCAAAATACAAACTTTTTAAAGGCAACACTTGGGATGTGGGCTGGCCTGGAGCAGAATTCCAGACACCACCAAAGAGTCCCAGCTGGATTTTTGTCTCTGCGTAGCAAGGGCTGGTGCCAGGGTGAGTAAGGGAGCCCTTCTCCTGAAAAACCACCATGGACACAGCTCTCCACAGATGTTCTTTCACCGAGGACTGAAGAAATCTTGCTGTTGTTTCCAAACAGGCTTATTGGTGCTCTCCTGGAGGCTCAGCCCAGCCTGGTCCTTCGGGGACAGGGCAGGGGGAGTGTTTGCAGGGCGTCGGGAGATGTGTCCTTTGGGTGGGGGACAGTATGGTCAAGTGAAAAACTCCCTAAAAGTGGGTGTCCTTGGCAGGGCGGGGAGGTGGAGAGGTCTGGGACCCCCCCAGGTACCCTCCACCCCTCCCCAACCTGCCAAAATACTCACTGTCCTCCTCCATTTGGCAGAGTTTAAGTGCTGGGGAAGTGTAGGAGCTATTGATTAAGGTTTGCTGGACAATTCACATGCCTGTCCCATGTGGGTCGGAGAAATATTCTTCTTCTCTCCCTCCCTCCGTGTCGGAGCAGCTCTTTATTCAGCCGATTTCTCGGGAGAAATCTGGGGAGAGGGAGTGTGCCTGCTGGAGATGTGAGCTGAATAACAATTGTTAAGCCCCCCGCCTCCTGCATCAACTTCTGCTCCTGCTGTTCCATATTCTCTGTGGCGGAAACATTGGAAACAGATTTTCTGGGTGCAGAAAAAAAGAAGAATTGAGCAGCCGTCAAGATGCCAAATGACAGAACACATTTTCCTCGCGCAGATAACGTTTCTGATTTTGTTAACGAACACCCAGGTTTCCCTGAAACCTCTAACCAAAGCAGAGTTTTTATAATAATGTTTGCATTAGGCTTCTGGTGGGCTCAGGCTTTTGGAATTATATTTGAGCTTCCTTAGCTTTCAGCACCATTAAGCATATTTTAAAAACACATTAAAAGGAATATGTCAACTTGGTTTAGGCTGAAAGTTACGCTGGGGAAGGAAAAGAAAAGTGGTCAAAAGAAAGAATTTTACAAAATGCAAATGAAGCGAGAGTGTTTTCATAAAAGGAAAAAATAAAGAAAATATGTCCTTTCAAAATAAGTTCCTTTCTTGTTTTTTAACCTATAGACCGGGCAACTCAAACACATTGACTTTGTGCTTCTGAATGAAGAAATCCAAGTGATCAGAACTCAAATCACTTCAGGTGATGTGAAGCAAAACTCCTTGGTTTTGGGAAACAAAACAGAATAAAACAGGAACACCAAACGGAAAAAAATATCTAAAGTATCACCACCTGCGAGTTTAAATAGAAAAATTTAACTGAAATGTGGTTTGTTTCCTTGGTAAAGAATACGGAAATTTTCCTTTTATTTTAACAGATGGCACGTGAGGGATGGAGACCTTGGTGACCTCTCAGCTCTGGAGCAGGTTGATGTCCTGGATGGTTGTGTCTGGGATTGTCCTCCCACCAAGTGCCTGAGTCACGCTTGGAGGAGAACCCTGTGCTTCACCACTGACTTCTCCTCTCTCAGGAAATTATGGTGTGAAAGCCCATGTATTTTCCATGGCTCCTTCTTGTAATGGGCAGTCACGATAGAAGAAGGGACAATGTTAGTGACATTAAAAATGTCATTAACAAATTTAGGACAAGAGGAAATGGCCTCAAGGTGCACCAGGGGAGGTTTAGATTAGATATTAGGAAAAATTTTGACACTCAAAGGGTTGTCAAGCCTTGGAACAGGCTGTCCAGGGAAGTGGTGGAATCGCCATCCCTGGAGGTGTTTAAAAGATGGGCAGACGTGGTGCTGAGGGACATGGGTTAGTGGTGGGTTTGGCAGTATTAGGTTAAGGGTTGGATTCGATGATCTGAAAGGTCACTTCCCACCTAGACAATTCTATGATTCTATGATTAATAATGGCACAAAGCCTTCTAGAAGCCTTGTGGCATAATCAGCCCATGGCCTTAGTGACACGGTTTAGTGATGGTTTTTATCAGTTGGGTTGATGGTTGGACTAGGTGATCTTAAAGGTCCCTTCCAGCCTGGAATCATCAATTCTATAATTCTATGCAAAGCCTCCTTGGAAAGCCTGATGCACCTTCCTGTTGTTGTCCTTTACGTCAACTTTTCTTTAAACCTGGAGACAACTGATGGAGTAATTGACAAAAACACGTGCACTGTTGCTTCTTCTCTGCATAATGCTGCTGGTTTTCTGTCGGCTTCAGCACCAGCCAGCTCTTCCTTCTGGGCTGCTGTGAAGAGAGAAAAGGCAAGACATAACCATCTGGCCTCACCACGGCTTTTCATCCGCCTCTGATTTTTGTAACGGGCATGGTCAACAGCTCCCTGTTTGCTACCCTTGTATATGGCTTAATATGGAAAACACAACACGGGCTGCCAAGCTCTGTGTTCTACCATCTATGGTGAAAAGGAGTGACTTCCCCGAGGCAGAGGCATAAATTCTGCTTTCCACATATATGAAGAATAAAAAAGATAATACCAAGCTCCAGCCCTCTCCTTCTTTGGGTCAGCGGTATAGGAATGGCCAGTTATAAATAGGAGAAAATGTGCTTTCGGGCAGATAAGGAAAGCCGTGGTGTATACTGATTTGGGGGAATAACAGCTTTTTTCCATACAGAAAGGTCTGCAGCTGGAAAATCGCTTTGAATGTAACAGAAAGGCAAGAGTAATATAATAACAAAGAAGATGATATTCTTTAAGTCCCTAAATATGCATTTATCTAATTCTAGAAATACAAATTAAGTTTTTATTTTTATTCTTAATACTACTAGTAATATAATAAGCAACAATATAGTTAATATATAATTATATAATATATTATTAATATAAGGATAATGATATAATACATTATATAATGAATATAGAACTATTATATATCATAATACACTGGTCTGGTAGAATGACCCCCCTCATTCTGGCAGGGCCAGTGGTGGGTCTAGACACACTGCCTGAGTGGGCACTGCCAAATGGCCAAGAAATACAGTATTTAAAAAAAAATAAATCTGATATTTTCTTAGGGATGAGCAAATAAAGAATCTCCCAGAGATTCTCAATATTTTCTTTTAGTAGTTTAAATAGTTTGATCTGAATTGTCATCCAAATTTCTGCCCAAACAATTTTCTCTCGGGGTGTGAATCTACCTGCCAAGCTGCAGCCAAAGTGAGAGGTTTTGTGTTAAGCGATAGAAACCTTCATCCTGGAGGTGAAGAAGAAGAACTTAAAAGATATTCATTCCCATGTGTTTACACAGCAGACCCTAACAGCTCCAAGGGGGCCTTTAGAATTAATTGGGAGAGTGCTCTCTGCTGTAAAAGGTCCCTAAATAGGTCTTTACCTAATCCAGGCTTTGAGCACCGCTCAGATGTTTGCCTGTGACCAGCTGTAACAGCTCTGTGGCTGCAGGCACCACGGTGTGTCCTGACACAGGGGTGGGTTGTCCCCAAGAATGCTGTGACCATGCTGGACCTGGCTATCGCAGCACCCAAACCCCTGAACTGCCAGAAACCAGTGGCTTCACAGATTGAACAGTCTTGGAGGCTTTTTGCCCATTTCCACACGTAACTTCCCCGGCAATGGCTTCATGGCTGGAAGATCTCCAGGTTCACCTTGGGAAAAAACTCCCCCCAGCCTTCAGAAGTGTATTTCTTAGCTAAATCCCAGCATCTTTAAGGAGAACTGGGGTATATTCCTATTCCAGGGCTGTTTTTTGCTCAGAATTGTCCCAAGTAACCCTGGCTGGTTGGATTTGGGCAGCAGCCATCAAATCAGCAGTTCTGGGTTTTGCAGCCCCACGTGTGGGTGCAAAGGGTGAGAAGTCTGGGGATAGGGGTGATTTCAGCCCCGTGTCCACAATGGGACAAGGAGGTTCCTTGTTTGTGTTCATGGTCCCTTTGAGTGGAAGGGGATGGGCAGCATCACGTGGGTTCCCAGAGCAGATGTTGCCTGAACAGAGGTGACAAACTTCACCAAAGTGACAGCGTGAGCACCCACCCACCTGTATCACACGTAAGTACTACACACGTCGACACGATACTGAAATTATTTCACAACTTTGGCCCGGACTCGTTCTGCAGAACTGAAACCTGAACAGAGTTAACGCCACGCTGCAGAGTCTATACAGAAATCTTTGGTATGACCTTTATTGAGGACTCGGGGAAAAAATGTATTCAGCAACAAAGTGGTTAAATCAAAATAACAAGGGCGATTTATCTAGTAGCTTTCCCTGGCTATACTCAAGGGGGGCATATCTACCTATTTGTCAAGTCATTGACAATAGCCTATTTCTTTCTTCCTACCCATATGCTTTATTAAAGAAACACTTGACCTACCTGTCATATCAAACTGCTTCCTTTATCCAAAACAGAATAATATAGACATTTCCCTTAAGGGAATCCTGATGCAAATATATAAGGACAGGTTGCCAATTTGTTGAGCGTATTAGGGTACAGAAAACTGTCAAGGGAAACAGCTGTAATACAGACTGTTCTAACAAGCTCATTTTTCTTTTTTTTTCGGTGGTACTTTTGGTCTGTCTTTAGTTTATATTATACGATTTGTACGTTAGGATTTTTATGGACAGCTGTCAGCTGCAACTCGTCTTTTTCACTCTGAAAAAAAGAGAAAACCTTCAGATTCCCAGCCCTGGCTCTGATCTATTGTTTAGTCTCTGACAATAACTGTCACAAACCCTTCAGCTGCACATAGCTGCGAAGAAAGTTATGGGGTAGGGGAAGGGAAAAGCAGCAAAGCTTGTGATGGAGAAGGCTCTGGCTGTGATTTAAAAGGCAGGTATTTTCACATGAAGCCACTTAAACACAGGGTGACGCTTCCCATTTTCACCTGTTTGCCTCCGGGTTGCGGAAAGCGCTCGCTGTCTCTCCCTGGAAGGGTGGTTTGGGCAATAAGTCAATTTTGAAACGATGCAGGAAAGGTCCAAATGTGGTGCGTTGCACAACCAAGCTGTGCTGTGGCCGGGGGCGATAGGTGGGAGCCAAGCTGCAGGAATTTGGGTTTCCCGGGGGCACGGTGGTTAATCCCGAGCCGCTCGGTCCCCAGCACTGGTTTTGGTGCACAGGTCCCCCAACGTCACCAGCTTCCCAGCGAGGCGTCTTGGTGATGTTGTACAGACCCTCCTCGGTTTCCAAGTGAAATCCATAATTTTCAGCAACTAGAATCTCCCGAGACCAGAAAAGATTAAGAGCCAAATCCATATAATTAGAGGTCTACTCCGACTCGTGGACAAGGCAAAGGCTGTGCTACAGGAACAAAGAGCAGATTAAAGATGTTAGTCCTGTTCCACTTTGGCTGCTGCTCCACCGAAATCAGTGGGGCTACCCCAGGGATTAATTAGTCCGTTTATGCTTGTTTGCATAAAGGATGACATAGATCATCAGCTGAATAGAAGTGACTCAGCAAGGACAGAGCAAAAGTTCAGGCAGTGCAAGTCGGGGCAAGAGGGGAGAGAATTAACCGTGTCCGGACCGAGGTCGGGGCTCGGGCTGATGGGGTGGCTGGGGTGGAGCATCACACCCACCGTGTGCCTCTAACCACCGACCTGAGATGGCAGGTGACCATGAGTATCTCTACTAAAAGTCATCTCACCCCAGGAAAATGTCTTTAAAGGGTGATACAGATATCTGGGTAGGGAAGGAAAGGAGCCCTGGGGTCGGCGTGCGAAAGGGTGCACAGCAATGGTCCTCTGTTTCCCCTTGCTCTGAACTTCTGCCCCGTTCCTAACATCCCAGTGACATGTCCTTACACCCAACCCCGGGATCCTCTTCTCAAAGGTGTGAAAAAAAAAGATTCCTAATCCTGGCTTTTAACACGGGAGCACCCAAATGAAAATAGAGAGCAGTAGGTGGCATCCTGCTCCTGCTGAAATCCTGGGGAGTTTCCTCATGCCCTTCTCCAGGAGCTCACCCGTGCCTTAAATATTGGCACCGTGGAAGGAGGGAGGTCTGGCCTGGGGAGTTTCCTCATGCCCTTCTCCAGGGCCAGGAGCTCACCCATGTCTTAAATATTGGCAGTGTGGAAGGAGGGAGGTCTGATGGGCTGGTGTCCCTGCCAGGCTGCCAGTGGCTTTAGGGGACATTTTGCTGGCCCATGGTGTATGGAGGAAAGCAGTCACTGGGGGATTGCAGGGTACATCCAGAGACGAGGAGAACAAGCTCCTAAAAACATATTTGTAGCACTGGCTCTGCCTTTAGAAAAGGGCTGGGTAGTTGGAAGTCATTAACAGGTTTTCTATAGCAAACACTATCCCAGCCAGAAACGAAATGTTACCACAAAAGTTTAACAAAGTGGGGCTGGGCAAAAAATAGCTGTGTGTTCCCTTGGGATAGTGCAGAGAGCAGGGGAGAGGGGCCGTCAGACACCACTTTTCCGTTCTGGTTTTGCGAATACACATGCCCAGGACATGCTCCCCAGCTGACGAGCATTTTCTGACAGAAGTGAAAACATTGCCTCACTTTTTTTTGGTACACGGTTTGAATCTGCAACGCATTTTTCTGGGGCCAAACCGTAGCTCAGACATAGCGAGAAACCCATACATCGTTGGGATGGGAGCCGAGCCAAGAGCTTCTCCTCTTCTACCCTGCCACTGACACACATGATGACACTTAATGATCTCGTGTCTAAATAACGATGCGCTGGAAAAAAAGACTTGAATACCCAGGGGAGGGGTGGCGTGGAGGCAAAGGCGTTAATGGTCACGGCGTATTTGGTAAATCCAAGCCCCTCGGTGCAGCTTGGTGTCTGCAGAGCCCACCATGGCAGGGTGTTCCAAAAATTGGGGAGGGAGTGGGACAAATTGGACCCACCCTGGGGAAGGATGGGAGCAGCACGGGGGGGGATGTTCCCAAGGAGCGACAACGGCAGCAGCAATTAAATGTTGATCAAATATTGGCCTAAAGAGCTGCTTGCCTAAGTCATGTGAGATACCCAGTGGGCCAGATCCCCTGGACCAAACCCAGGATGTTCCAGCAAGGGTCTGAGTCACAGGTCCTAGCATTAGACAACTGTTTCCTGGGGGAAGTTTGAAAAACAAGTATGTCCCAATCTTGCTTTGGAAAAGCCACCTCTTGCCAACGGAGGGGATTTTGGACACTTTTTCTCAAAGGGCTCCCAGGTATGAATCCTGAAATGTTGAGGCAACGTTGGTGTAAACAGATTGATTCGGGGTTTTTTTGTATTATGGAGAGAAATAGTTTGAATATTGCAGCATCCTCAGCAAAATCATACCAGACACTGCTTATACTGAAAAGTAGTTCATTTGGTTTTAATTCATCCTGTACCATGAGGTTACAGCCTGTTTTAGTTCCTGCTTGCTTTTGATGGTTGGACTGTTACTTTTTTTTTTTACTTTTTTTTTTTACTTTTTTTTTTTTTTTTCTGGAGCTTGTGAATTGCAAGGTCAAGCTAAAGTCAAACTTTACCATTTCGGTGATGAAATGCAAGCAGATGTGGCTGTTTCATGTGACCCTCCGTCCGTCCTGCCGTGCTGGGGTCTGTCGGTGGTACCTGGCCCCCCGCACCACGTCCTCTCCCTTGCCTGGCACCCTGGACCATGTCCCCTCCCTCACAGCTCGACACTGCCCGTTCCCCAATTTGGTGCCTGTCTGGATGCTGTTGATCCATGGAAGCTGCCACGGGAAATTATTTTAAATTTCAATACCAACCAGAAGCGTGGTGCCCACAGCTGCTGTTTGCGTGGCCTTAGGAAGGAGTGTAGGCAGGTGACCCATGTTTTTCCAGAATCATAGAATGGTTTGGATTGGAAAGGATCTGAAAGACCATCCAGTTCCAACCCCCTTGCCCTGGGCAGAGATGCCTCCCACTAGACCAGATTTTTCTTCATAACATTTCATTGCATCCAAGTCTGGCTTCCCTGGGACATACCAAGCTGCCAGAGCTTCCCCTGGCTCCTTCGCTTTCTGCAGATCTATCCATTTGCTCCCTGTACCTCTCCTAAAGTTTGCAGTTAGCAAATGGTAATCGCTTGGCATTGAGTATGGATGGACTCTCCTACCTGAAATAAAACCAGTTCAACCCACCCAGCCCCATGCTGCTGCTGAAGCCCAGGACACTTTTTCATGGAGGTGATGGCACTGCTCGTTGCTGTTATTGCTCTTGTGACCTTTTGTCTCTTCCCACCCATGAGATAAGGGTGGATTCCCATGAGATGAGGCATCTGGCTCAGTGGCATCAGCCGTTGCTTCTGGGCCTCCTACCTTCTCCTCCAGCCACCTCTTGCACAAGGCATTACCCTGACGATCATCCATGGATGGATCAAACGAACATCCAAAGTCTACTCCTGAGTTTGCCTCTAAATGTAGAAATAAAGGCACAACCCCCTTACACAGGGCGAGATGGGGTCGGCAGAGAGGACTCCCCTCGCTCAGCACATCCCGCGCTGCAGATCTGGATGGCTTGGTGGTTTCATTCATAGGTTTGAAAACTCATTAAGCTATTCTGCACAAGACTGGTCTGGTGAAGAGTTGAGTCTTGCTGGTTTACGTTCGTGACCCCATGGTGTGCAGTGAAGCCGCAGTAATTTGAAATATTTCTCTTGGTTGTCTTGCTGAGGTTATTTATTATCTAGGCAGAAAACATACATAAGGTTGTGCTCTTTTGTGGTGATGGTGGGAAACGCAAGGTTAGCAAGATCGCTGAGAATTAATGAATTTCTAAAGAAATTTGAGAACGTGCCCTGGAAATTTTTCATCTCTTGGTTTGTGTACACACGGCTCTGTTGCCTGTTCACAGACTGGGATGCAAAGCTTCGTATCAAGGAAAACTACCCAAGTAACGCAACGCAGCGTATTCCTCCCCCAGAAAAATCACAACCAGGCAATATTTTTCTACCTACTTTCAGCCTTACGCTTTTCTAGGTCTGGGATAATTATTTTTTCTGTGTTAGCTAAGAGACAGAAGAATGCCAAACCCTAAAATCCTTCTGAAAACCTGCAGTAATCTCTAAATAGAGAAAAAAAGGGGCCGGCAGCTCGAGCGCTCTGCTTCGGTCAGCGCGGATGCTGCGAAACCAGCCTGTTTCCCTCTCCACAGCACGCTCCCTGATGTTTTTCTCTGAGACCTTTGCTTGATGTTGTTTTGTTTCTATTAGGATTAGCGTGACCCTCTTAGTGGTCTCGGAGGAAAAGCTGTTTAAGTCGGAGGGATGGTTGCTGGTACGGGGCAGGACCGATGGTGTCCCCCGTCTCAGGAACATCGCGCTTTTCTCACCGAGATGCTCGGAGCTGGAGCTGCTTCTAGACATGTGTTTGCAATTTCTTGTTTGGTCTGCCTCGGTTCTGAGAGCTGGTGGGTTTTTTGATTTGCCGTGCTGAAAGGGTTTCACACTTTCGGATACCGGCGTTTGATTAGTTTTGATGATAACCACAGTAGTAGGATTCTGACTTCCAGATTGCTTTCCAGCCTGACACTAAGCAGCCACCCATCCCCAAGGCTGAAGACATTCACACGTGCATTTGATTTTTTCTTATTATGAAGATGCAAAAAAGTGCAAAATGCTTGCCACCAAAAAAAAAAAAAAAAAAATTAAAAAAAAATCATATTTCTCATCCCTCCTTTCAGGGTAATGTCTGTGCGAGCCTGTGCTAGTTAATAGGATGAGGTCTATCAAGAACAGGGCAGTTCCAATTCCTTCTTTTATCATCTCCACACACCAGTTATCTGCCTGAGCAATTTTTACAAACTTTGTTCTAGGAAGTGTTAGTCAAACATGTACAATTTAAAATAGAGCTACTGGACTTCAGAAGGAAAATTACTGGGAATTCTTGCCCAGCGATAACATAACATAAGGATGACAGAAAAGAGCAGGCTAGCATTTCTATCACCCTTTTTCCCTGCCTACTAATGGTTTTGATTCTCATTATTTCTCAAATGCCAAGAGTAAAAACTCTCCAGAGTACCAATTAGCTGTGCCCAGTTTGGATACAACCGCCCTCATCCAGGACATATTTTGAGATGCTGAAGCTCTCTTTGGGAAAAGGCAATTTGTGTGCAGCTATGGGTGGTATTTTTCAAGGATTTCATCTTCTTGGGAAATAGAGGTGGACTCGTACTTAATTTAATCAAAACCAGAGCTTTTTATTAATTGACTTTAAATATAACCAATTAACATAAATGGGAAGGTGGCGTCTGTGTTTGCAGATCATTTTTATCTGCCTCACATTTTATTAGGGGTTATAGTATCTTCAAAAAACGAATAAGTGGCACTTTGAATTTACTTTTGGATGAGCTTTTTGCCTTCCCTACAACCTTTTGCATCCTTTTAAATTTAGACAGTCGAACAATGATAGCGACGGCATTTATTAGTGTGCAACTGTGGTTTTTTTTACCTTTCTGTTGCTTAAGCATACTGTGTACGTAAGGCACAATTTCTTGTTTCAAAGAGGGGACGTAGATAGTTTGATGGTGGAAATAACAGCATTTTGGGCTACAGCTGGGGTCGGGATGGCTGTGGTACCCGTGGCACGGTGCTGGGTTAATCAGTGCTGATAGAGGGACGGTGGTGATGCTGGGGGCTCAGCCTTCCTCCCGCATTAATTGCTGCTGGCAGCCCTCTCCCGAGGTACTGCTCGCCCTGCTTTGGAGATTAGGAAGCAGATCTGCTAAGACCGACGCTTTACTCACATGAATAGCTCCATTGAGTCCAACACGGCTATTAAGTGAGTTAAGTTCAATAATATATTAAATCTTTGCAGGGCCTAAGGCAACTTGGAGGAGGTTATTTAAGAAGTCTGCCCCAGCCTTTTGCTGCAGCCACAAAACCATCCTTGTCACAGCTCGCTGCTCTCCCACTCCTAATTCCGTGGCTTGTACAGTATTTTGCCCCGTTCTTCTTACAGACACGGCACCTCTTAGCCTTCCTCCCGCATTAATTGCTGCTGGCAGCCCTCTCCCGAGGTACTGCTCGCCCTGCTTTGGAGATTAGGAAGCAGATCTGCTAAGACCGACGCTTTACTCACATGAATAGCTCCATTGAGTCCAACACGGCTATTAAGTGAGTTAAGTTCAATAATATATTAAATCTTTGCAGGGCCTAAGGCAACTTGGAGGAGGTTATTTAAGAAGTCTGCCCCAGCCTTTTGCTGCAGCCACAAAACCATCCTTGTCACAGCTCGCTGCTCTCCCACTCCTAATTCCGTGGCTTGTACAGTGTTTTGCCCCGTTCCTCTTACAGACACGGAGCATCCTGCCTCTTTCTGTCGCTCCCTCCCTCGCCCTCCCCTCCACAGCCCTTTGCATCTCCCCAACCCGCCCGTATTCCCTTGAATTTTGTTTTTCAGTAGTTTCATGGGAGCGAACAAAAAAGAAACCCCCCCTCAAACCTCCCAAAAACCCAGAGGAGAAGCTTCCACTGCCCTTCCCCAGGCAAAATAGCTCCAGTTTTTATAAAAATTGCAATACTGGCAAAAGCAACAGAGGGAGCTGCTGCCGATGGCTGGGGTCCAGCAAAGCACTATGAGCTGGACTCGCTTAATCCCCGGCAGCGATCTCCCCCACAGCCCTATCGTGTAGGACTCCTTCAAATGGATAAAAAAGAAAAGAGGGGAAAAAAAAAAAAAAGAAAAGCACGACAGCCTCAATAACATCTCTTTTGGATCAATATTTAAAGTGCTGGAAAAATTAAGAGAGAGAGGTATTTGTAAATTTCCAAAATATTTTCTTAGCCTCAGCGTAAATATTTGTAGAGAAAGCCATTATTGTGCATAAGAATTTTCTGTTGTGCCTGTTTCAATTCTTTGAGTGAAATGATTGGTTTTTTGGCCTACCCCTGAATAACTAAGTAGAGGTGATTAAAAACCTTCAAGTCCGCCGAATTTATTGTAATGTAACTATTTTTGAAAGAGCAGATTTAATATCAGTTCACTATTTATATTACCCGAGAGCTGACATTTCGGAGACTACACCGATATATCAATGCCTGATGCAAAGCAGATTGCACTGAAGATGTGCAAATGTATACAAGAAGAGAAAACTGCTTATATTCAATAAAGAACCGAGAGATAAACATAATTTAATACAGCAGCAGAAATGGCTTTGAAATTGCCGGGTTCCTACTGGTTTGCTCCATCCACCTCCCTTTCCCTCCTCCATCCCATGCTCCGTTGCACCTACAGGGGATGGCAAATGCAGGACCCATGTTCCCCTGAACGATGTGACAGGACAGTTTCTCCCATGCACATCAGGCTTATTTTTACCCCAAAATACATTTTTGCTCCCACTCTCCTGCTGCCAGTCCCAGGGCTGCAATCTGCCTCCCCCCTCCTGCTCTCTCCTAAACCCTCCCCTCACCCCCAGCACCTCCTCCCTGTCCTGGGATTTCTTGAGGGGACCTCGCAGGCTCCCCAAATCCCATCCTTGAGCTCCTCTTGCCCACAGACACCTGCCCAGGCACTTGCTGGAGCATCAGTTGAGGAGGAAGGTCTGGCCACCCTGTGCAGTGCCAGGGTCCGGTGGGTGGGATGGGAAGGGGTGGCTGAGGGCAGTCCTGGTCCCAGCACCCAGAAACTGCTCCGAGGCTGAAGAGAAGAGCAGGCAGGAAGCAAAGATGCTGCAGGGAAGCAGAGGGGTCCGTACAGGCTGCTGTCAGTGCCCAGCACTGAGGGGTTCTTACCTCCAGGCTCTTTTCTGGGCTCTGAAAGGACTGGTTTCCTTTATAGTAGAGAGTAGAAAGCATTCCCTTTTTTACACAAATATTGAATTTCCCTTGGTGTGTACAGAAAACAATGGCTATAGGGGTTTAAGGCCACCAGATCCAGACTAGCCTTGCTCCTCATGGATGCCCCCAGTGCCACATTTCATGCCCGTGCCACAGCAGAAGGCTGAGACCCATCTAACACCTCCCTGCTGAGCTTTTGCCTCTCACTGCTGCATTCCTGCTGCCTCTGCACCATGGGTTCATACTCGGCCACCTCTATCTGTGATAACCAAAGATGCAGAAACCTTCTGATCTCCTGCTAAAACCTTCCAGGCTCAGCCCAAGGTGAGGGCTGGGGCTGTGGAGCTAAGATGAGCCAAGCCAAGCTGGGGCTGGGCAGCCCAGCAGCTGGCTGCAGCTGGATGCCCACCATGCAGCCCCATGGCCAAGCACTGGACATACATATTTCCACCCCTGTCCTCACCCCTCTTTGCAGGGAAGTCCACCCATTCCTCCCCTCCCTCTCTGCCTTTGATGGTTCATCTGTATGTCGCTACGGGCAGCAGCCTCCTGCTCTTCCCAGAAACCTTCTCCCCTCTCCAGGCTTCCCCCTCCAGCCAAGTTTAACCACACCAGCGCCCTATGGCCCCAGGAAGATTTCACAATTCCCTCTCCTTTGGCCATAAACACTCTGTTTGTATCAACTCCCTCCTTATTTCTCACTTTGTTCCATCTCTATGTGGCCACGAAGTCAATCAGCCATCACTGCTCCCCATATCTGCATCCCATCTCTACATCCCATCACTTCCCCCCTCTCTGCACCTCATCACTGCTCCCCATTTCTGTACTTCATCACTTCCTCATCCCTACACCCCATGATTGCCTCCATCTCTGTACCCCATCACTGCTCCCCATCTCTGCACCCTCTCTTCCACGGGTGTCCTGGCACGAGCATTCCCTCTTTGCCCCCAACACCCTGTCTGTGCCCCCATAGAGCGGTGGAAACCTCTGTTGCCTCCACCACTGGCCCATCCAAAGCAAACCCTTCCTGCAAACCCACCTACGTGATGGTCAGCTGCAGCCTGGAGGGGAAAGGCATGAATGTCCCAAACCCACATGGCCAACGTCACCTCTCCCAGGACGGGCAGTTTTCACCCGGGGGGTGACATGGGCACTGGTGGGACCTTCAGAATCTCCTCATCTATGGCAAATACATTATTAAAGGCATTAATATTTCAGGCAGTTTCCAGCAGGGATTACCTTCGTGCCACCTGGTGGACAAAAGAGACATTTTCCCCTCGTTATTTCACAGCAGAGGAAGGAGATCCTGGAAAAGTTCATTTTCGATGGGGAAATCTGACCCGATTTAAATTTTGTAAATTTTGTAATTTGTAATTTTGTGCGATGGGAAATGCAATCCTGCGATATCACGTACCCCAGGGTAAGCCCAAAACCACCCCACCATTAATCAAATATCTATTTCTTACCCATTGCTGATATTTATATATAATAATGCTTTTTAATTGCATGTAAAAGCTGTTCAATAAATCTCAATTCCTACAATCGCCTTAACAAGAAAATAAATTTTTCCCCTTCTCCCCTTCCTGAGCTGTTCACAAATAAATTAATCTTCTGACTTTTATTTAGGTTTGAACAACTGCTTTCTGATTTTTTAACAAATGTGCAGTTTGAATCCCTCCTGTGGCCAGTCGCAGGCAGGCTGCGAGGGATAGAAAAGCCGGTTAAAAGTCCGTGGAAATAGAAAAATTTAAGTAAATAATAGCGGATGTTCCTGGCAAGTCTTGTTTTTTTTTTCAATTTATGAACACAAACATTGCACGAGAACCTTGGTTCCGAGAGATATTTTGGTTTGAGGATTAGAAGTAAATCCCCGAATTGAGGTGCTTAATGAAATGAACCAAAATGGCTTTTGCTCTCAAATCCCTGCGAGAAGAAGTGCCCAAACTGAGCTGCAGAATAGCTTCAAATCATGAATAAATAGCGAGAAATAGCAGCGTGCTCGGAGCCCGTTTCCCAACAGCACAAGATGTTCATAACTGGGGAGGAAATTCATCGACCAGAGTTTTCTCCCCCTGTTAACAGTTTTACATCCCTATCGTGGAGAAACCCTGCCTTTCGTGAAGCCCCTGAAAATTTTAACAGCGATTTGGCTCGGGCCAGGAATTTTGCCCCAAATCTTTTGGTAAACTCAACAAAACGACCACGCAAAAATATATAGCGTGGACAAAAAGTCACAGCCAGCAGCTGTCGGTGGGTAACGCCGGGGATAACGCGGGGCGGTTTGAGGCAACGCTCTAGAAAAACGAAGAATTTCTTTGTATACATAAGCCTGGAATCTCTGCGGGCAGAATGAAGCTGAAATTTGGCTACACCACCTCTCACTGACACCCCGATTGCTGCGAAAAGACTACCACCAAATCCTTCTCCCTGCAATTAGCACACACCGTGATTTTATCTCTCACTCGAAAGGCGACGTATTCATAATATCCCATGTAATCTTTCGGGGCAGTAACGCTTCTTCCCCAGGACATTCAGTTCAGCCACCCAAAGCCCTGGCTTTGTTTTTCTAAAAAAGAAAGGAAAAAGAGCACAAATTAAAAATATTTTGACTTCAGAATGAGGAAAATCATATGTTTTACTTGGAAAAGAAACAAATTGCTTTTATTTTCTTCAGTGGCAAAACCCATATAACTTAAACTGTCCAGAAACGGAAAGCTTTTCTTTTTCTAGGGAAATAACCTCCTTCCCTCTCAACGATTCAATTTTCACTGACTCAGAATAACTTGCCCTGACTGAGAATAAACGAAATATTTTAGTTCATCTCGGACTTTTTAAAACGGTCTGAAACAGATTTTTTTTAAAAACCCCAGCTAATCAAAGTTAATAAAAATGAAACATGAACACGTTTTGCCTAAAAAAAAATTGCAGAAATAAAGACTGTAGGTTTTTCTCACCCTCATGAATTTTTTTCCTCACCCTCCTCCCCCCGCCCTGAAATTTTTGTTTAGTAAATGTTTGCTCTGAAAGCTGTTGGGGGAGTGAGTGCCGGGGCAGGGGCTGCTCTGTTGGGAAAGAGGGGGCGTCCGGCCACCTCCAGCCTGGTGCTGGCATCTACTGCAGGGTTGTGGAGGTGACACCACCCTCACTGGGGACAGGAGCCACCTTCATCCTTGGACCTTATCCTCCTGGTGTGCCCGGTTGGGGACATCGCTGCCCGGAGAACCAGAGATGGAGGGGACATGAGCAGTGAGAGGGGATGGGAGGTGGTGGAGGGAGAGGGTCAGGAATGACAGGGGACATTTTTGGGGTGGGGGAGCGCAAGCGGCTTAAGCCGGCGTTATCAGGGTGTTATGAGCCGGCAATCAGCGGGGCTGAGATTTGGCAATCAGTCAATACAGGCTCAAAAACAACCTGGCGAAATGAACCTGGGACCCACTTAAGGTGACCTTTGGAAGGAAGAAAAACAAGTTTAAAAGAAAACAAATGTTTCGCAGTGGCGTTTTAACCAGCTCCGTTTAACCGAGGGTGTGTAAGGACATTTTTCCTCTGAGTGTGGGAGCTCTTTGTGTGCGGGAGCTCTTTGTGTGCCTGGAGCCTTGTGGTGACACAACAGGCTTGTGGCTGGTCACGGGTGCCCCACCTGCCTATACAAGGGACCCACGGGTGGCTCCTGGGGGCTCCCCAATGCCTCCAACCCCTCAAAAAAGCCGGGCAAAGCTGCTTCACCCTTTCCTGGGACGAGGCAGGGGCACGTGCTAATGAAGAGGCAGCTGTAACTCTCCCCTATTTATTCCTTTCCCAAATGACAGTAACAATTGCAGGTAGCCCATAACACAGGTGGGTTTCAGAGGTAGCTAGCACAGCTGTTGAAATCCCAACAAAGTTTAGCCCAGGGTTTGCATTCCAGTTTGAGGTGGGCTTGTCATCTGGGAGCACAGCAATGGCACGAGGCCGTTGCACAACACAGCTCTGGAGCAGCAGCTGATTTACACCCCTCTTTCTGCTCCCCCCGGGGACTGAATTCCCCATGAAACCCCCACTTCCCCCTGGCTCTCAACCAGAAGATGCCCCTTTCTTCCCCCCTCATCCCAAACTGGCCTGCTAGCAAAAGAACTCAACAGTTTGAAACCAACTGCCCTTCAAACGCCGGATATGAAGCCTTTCTTCTGCCCAGACTCTCCCTAAAAACCTCACGAGGAATATATGAAACTTTTGAAGGAGCCGAAATGGCGTGTAGCAGCCCCAACTGAGATATCTGGTTTCTGTTACGTGTTTCTTTCCCTTGCATTATCTGTATTAGAACTTATAAAATGGATGATTTGTATCAGCTGTCCTGCTTTGTTGTTATTGCCATGTTCTGCTAAAATGATAACGAACCGCTTGTCCCAGATCTTCCCCTCCCACAAAATATCCCAGCTATGCGAAATAAAAGATGCCATTTTATGACAGGGCTGAACAAAACTGTCTAAGAGGCAAAACGAAGGGCCCGTGAGGGGCACGACTCCAGGGAACTGAAGGAAAAGATGGTGGAGACGATGGTCACAGGGAACACAAAAAAAAGGCATTATTAGCTCGCAAATTATTTGCCATTTTGCAATCACAATCAGGACCCTCATACCTTTCCTCCATCGCATCCTGACCTGGGCCACTTGGTTTTGAGAGGACAATTTCCAACTTTCATAGGGGATTTCACACTGAAGCCTTTTTGGGAGAATATATAATTTGCTCTATGAACCTGGAAGCAGCCGGTTGACCTGAATTTCCAGGTGTTGGGCAAAATCAATCCTTGAACATACCTAATTTCATGGGGTCGTGGAGAGTGGGATATTTTGGATCTGCTCACCCAAATGGGTGCTCCTGATCCTTCCCTGGCGAGCCTTGGCCAAGCCACGTGCACGGCCAGGCCACTGCCGTGGTGCTTTTCTGTACAGGAATTCCCTCACTCCCAAACTGGGATTTTTTTTCTGCCACATCTGGTGGTGAGGTTTTTCAGGAGAAAGGCAGCAGCATCTGCATTTGTGCGTCTGTCTGTGAGCTGAAAGCCCTCCCCGTGAGTGATTCATGGGATCAACAGCCGCCTTTCCCAGGCAGCAGGAGCCCCTCTGAAAATACACGCTGTTGTGGATCACATCCTGATCTCAGTGAAAGTTGCCCCCCAAATCATAAAGTTATATATGGCTTTTCTCTGGCTCCTCCACCAAAATTTTATGGTGTCCTCCTCTTCAGTGACCACAGGTTCCCTCAAAATATTTAAGGTGTTTATATCCCTTCTTCACTTTAGTTCTTCTTTCCACCACTTGGGTTGAGAGGTTGGTGCAAGCAAATACGATCTACAAAAAGGAGGCGAAGCTGAAGTGATTTATCATTAAAGGAACTGAGATCAGATCCAGATCCAGATCCCTACTGCTCGTATCATTAAAGGAACTGAGATCAGATCCAGACCTACAGCTCAGGAGAAGCTGTGAATACTGCTCCTTTGCCCAAACCATTGAGCTGGACCCTTCTTAGCCTTGGTAGTTCCACTGCAGGATCACTTTTGGAAAGTGCTTATCTCAGGAGTTGCAAATACCGTGACATTTCAGATGAAATCTCATCGAGCAAGTCTACTTTTCAGAGGAAATATTAAGGAACTTAACAACTTAACACTTCAACAGTGATAAAAACATATTTGTCTTTTATATAGAAAAGGGCTGACAGCCAAATTCTGTAATTGAGAATACTTCCTTAAGTATATAACACTGAATCAGCAGCAAAAGGGTCAATTCATATTTTTATGAAAACAAGCAAAAGCAACTGTTCTGTTTATATTATATATGCCTGGAGCATGGACATCCCAACTTTGGAGGTGATGTGAACTGTCACAGGACTTAAAAAAAAAGCTGGAATGTCTGGGTGAAAAGAATATAGAGAAATTTATTTCAGAACAATAAAAGTAATAATTTATCATCAGAAAAAGTCCTGTGGTCAGAACTTTTATTAGCACTTCCGTGAGGCTACACCAAATTGCATCAGTGGGAAAAAGAGTTTTGGTGAGTATTATTTGAAGTGGTCTGGCTAAAGAATACCTCCTCGCTCGGCTTTGCGGTGGATTATTAATTATTATTGAAAAACTCAGTAAAGCTTTTGTTTCTCCATCTTTCTGTTCTCAGCAAAACCGCACCTCATTATAGACCCATTATGGTCCTTCTGCAAATAGAAGGCGGTACATTTCTCACTTTAATCAGACATTTTCATTTGCATCTGACTTCCTGTTGAACATTACTGACTTCAAAGGATTAAAATTCTTAATTCTGGTCCAACAAGAAAATTGTTCTTTTTTTCAGATGATAAGAATGAGAATAAGAATTCCTTCTTTTTGACCTCCCCTGCCCTTTTCCGTACATTTTAGAAATCTTTCTTGGTACATAATTTAGAAATACTTGTCACAATCTTGTTAGCAGAGTCAAGTGCTAAATACCCCAATAGAATAAAAAAAACTCATAAAAGACATGGTTTGTAACTATTAATTTTTGCAGCTGTATGAAAACCTCACACATCTATTAATAGTAATTCTTGCTTTGCTGATGACATCCATGTATCCTCTTTCCCCTAAATACCAGTGTTCCTAAGACAGTTGCAAGCATGTCCCCTTCTATATCATTTCAAGAGAGTCAAACCCAAATTTTCCACTGAAGAAAACTGGCAATTGTTCCTTTCCAGCCATTCTGCTGCCTACCTGCTGAACTGCTCATCCAAAATGTCCCAGTTTTCCTTGCTCGTCAGAGGAACATTGCAAGGAGGTGGTGGAATTTGAAATGAGAACTGCATGCGGGTCAGCTGGGAATTGCTCTGTAAATTTGTCTTCAGCTGTTGACAGACTCCCTGGATTACAAAGACAGAGGCAGAGAGGAGAAACTCTGCTTAATCCCAAACGCAAAGCACAGGTGGAAACTATCCAATAAAATGGGGGTTAGGGGGGGGGGTTGGTTGGAAAATTCTATTTCATTAAATTGGTTAGGTTTTTGCATGAACATGTTCATTTTAAAAAAAAAAAAAACAAACCCAAAACTTTGCTAGGAAGGTTTTTCAGATCCAGGACGTCGTTTTTCTGCCAAGGCTAGAAAAAAGGAAGGACTGTCATTCTTCCTCCAGCCCATCCAAACCACCCGCCAATGTAATTTCCCAGAGATAAGGGGGCTTAGGTTTCAGAATTTTCCTCTGCCTCTTTTTTTCCCTTGAAAAGTGCCAACTGGACTTGGCATCACCTTGGGCTGGAACCAAAGGTCAAGCCCTGGTTGCCTTCAAGAAACGCGGTTTGGAGAGGTGCATCGAATGACGGGGATTACATTTTCATGCTGGATCATATGGTTCAAAATAAAGAAGGTTCAGCTATTTCCCTTTGCTCTTCCCAGCAAGAATGCCTCCCAGCAAAGTACTCTGTGTTTGAATTTCAGATCAAAACAGTTGCTGCGCCTCCGAAGCCGGCGGTGGCTCGGCCGCGCTGGCAAACGGGGAGAGGCGGCCAAAGGAGAAAACTCTTTGAGACACAAGCCGGAGCTGGGAGGGAGTGGAATAAAAGCTACTGCTTGAAAATCCATTCCAGAGGATGGGATTTGAGGTCCTGCAGCTGCCAAGCAGACTGTATGTGTGGCGCTGGGTGTTGTCTCCCACGCCGAGCGAGCGGCGGGAGAAGGCGAGCCAAAGGCGGGGGAGAACTTGATTTGAAGGTGCTCGTGCATTGACTTGCTCCTCCAACGGCTCAAAACACAACAGGGCTGCCTTGCAGGGAAGCTGTCCCTCACCCGAAAGGCTGGTCAGCCCTTCATGCCACCTGGGTCCTGCGTTTTGAAGCCTCCACGTGTAGGAGAGGTGCGGGACAGGCCGTTTTGAGGAGCAGCAGGAATGAGCTGTGTCCTTCAACGCAAGACCTAGGGTCAAGCTGACCCTCAATTTTCATGCACTTTATGGGGAAATAAGAATAGAAATCAATTTACAGGTAATTTATTGGGTCTTCCAGGGGACAAGAGCAAAAGGAGAGTCGGTGCTGATCTTGCATGGGCAGAGGTGGTGGCTGCTGAGCTCCCTGGGTTTAATCATGGTCCAGATGTTCCCCTTGCACCCCTCTAAACCAGCCCTTCTCCTCTCTCTGCCTCCCATTTCTTCTCAGAAGTTTCCTTCAGGTGCCTCGCCTTCACAAAGACACCGTGCGTCACATTTCAACTGGATAATGAACTGGGCAAAGATGTTTCCAGGAGGAATTTTTCCCTTTGGTGCTTAAAAGGAGCCAAATTATTGGATAAAATTTTAACACGGCAAAGATGTTTCCAGGAGGAATTTTTCCCATTGGTGCTTAAGAGGAGCCAAATGTGTGTGACCATCACTTCATATCCAGAGCCTCTGCTGAACCCTTCACTCTTGCCATTTGAAGGTCTGTGTCTCTCTCCGGAGGAGCAGGAAGACTTTCTAGAGCTGCTGTAGGATGGAACAGGGCAAGAGCAAACTTGCTGTTGTGATGAGAAGATCCTGCCAAAAAGAGTATCTGGCCACCAGCTATTTGAATAGAGAGAGCTGGGCACTTCATAGTGCCCTGAACTCTATTCCAGGTGGATTCGTCGTATGAAGGTTTATTAATTTTCAAGCCATTAGATGTGTGGCAGCTGTCCAGTTAGGGAAATGGAAAATAGAAATAAAGAAATAACGAGGAAACTGCAGGTACAGTGTGCCCAGAGACACCTGGCAAACACTTGTCCCCAGTGCCCCAACTTCTCAGCAAGGTGCTCGCATCCCGTGGTCAGCTCTTGACCACTCCCAACAAATTTGTTCTCTGCCATCCCCCCATAGCCATTCTTTGTTCACTTTTTAAAAAGAAGAGAATTTTCTGTATTGTCATTGCCCTATTTTTTTTCTTTTTGTTTTTTTGGTTATATTTTTTGCAGCCATCAAGCCTGCTGAAAGGTTTCCCCTAGATTAGATGCAACAGCAGATGAAGCTCTTCTGCCCTCCAAATGACACTGTAGCTTCCTGGACAACATATATAGCTCACTTTTAAGTATAAGATAAATTAAAAAACCAACAAGGCTCCTTGGGATACTACCTCAGGAAAGGAGAAGTAACACTAATGTTCGGAGAGGTGATGGGAGGAGCATTATCCACAGCATATTTAGATTTCAAAAGTTGAAATGCTGCAAGCCACTCCATGGTTTCTCCTTGTTTTGGCAGTAGAATTATGGCCAAATCCAGTTTTTCCTGCGTTGTTTCCATTTCCCACACATGCACGGTAATGATCGAACGTTTTAAAAGCAGAAAAAAAAAAAAAATCCCCCAGCACTTACCAAAGAAAAGATGTTTAACAAATGTTTGGGGTCCAACGAAGTGGGGACAGCAACGGCACGGGCATGTCCCAGCCCAACCTGCCTTTCCAGGAATGCAGGTTTCCTGCAAAATTGCCCTCCCCGCCTCAGGGCAACACCCCCGGCACCTCTCCTCCTGCCCTGCTCCGTGGTTATTGTGTGCACAGAGGAATGGCACAGACCCGTGCGCAGGGATGTTATTGCTGGATAAAGCTAATAAAACATTTGACTCACTGCGAGGAAGCTTTCCCATCCCACCACACGCCTGATCTCCAGGGTTACCCGCCTTTGCCTCCTCACCTTTGCATGGTGTGATGTTATTCTAACCTCTTTCATCTTTGGCTTTTGGCAGTCTTTTCTGCTTTAAGTATATGGTTATCTTAAGTTGAGCAAGATGTTTCAGGCTACAATAACTGGCTGATGTTTTAAATTGAAATCTCCTAATATGCATTCAATTTACATGTACTAAGGCTCTCATTCAATCTGAAATACCGACCAAGTATAAAATAATAGTGACACTTGACATTTTCACAGAGATTTACAACTTCAAAGGGCTCTACAATATAAACGAACTCTCTCTGTGCTTAGGAGATGGGTAAGCAAATACGATTAGGATGGAAAATGGACAAGGAGAGGTTGCAGAGCTTGCCCAAGGCCAGACACAGAGTTGGTGTCAGGGCTGGGGTCCTGGCTCTCTCTCACATCCCCAAACCCCTGGCCAGCTGTTAACTTTAAAAGCCGTATAACCAACGTGGATGAGTCCTGCATGTCTACATCCCAAGCAGATGTAAGGAGAAATTTAGGTGCTGGAATGGAATGCTGTCATCCAACACAACACAGCCGGTCTCTGCCCAGCCCTGGGAGCTGCTGGGCATGGTGGATGCTGGGGTTCCTTAATTCTGAAGTGCCCCCACACTGGAGACATGGCTTCGGCACCCAGATGGGGGACGGATGGGATGATGGCTATGGGACAGGTCCTTCTTGTGCAGACCTGCCTCTGGCACAGCCATGGTCCCACCCTGAATGATAAAACTGGTAGAAAGCCTTGTGGACCGAGTGTCTTTAGTGACAGCCCGTGCATTTCTCTGTGAGGGTGGTTTTCAGCCTCATTTTCTCATTTGCAAACACGGGCTGGGTCCCTCCCTTGCGACACTCCTTCGTTTTGGGGGGAGGAGATGGCTTTCCAGCTTGCTCCAGTAGCCTGAATTAGAAACCTGCGCCCCGTTTGATGGATGCTGCTATTGTTAAGGCAAATAAGCGGGTGGATGTTTCATTAATCACAGCCCATAAAGCATTTTGACTAACTGAAAAAATATTTCCTCTTTCTTATTCATGCGATGGTTTCTCTGAGCCTTTCAGCCCATTTGTACGGGCTGGAGAATGAGTTGCTACCCGTTATACAGCATGTCCTGCCCTTCCCTTTCTTTGTAAACACGAGCAGCTCGATTCCATGATGTGTTTTGATGAACTGCCAAGAGCCAGCTAATGTACTGTTTGCTGACAAGTATTTGTTATTAATCCAAAAGCACTGAGCTTGTGGGTTGGGATTTTTATTTTTTTTTTTTCAAAAAAGAAATATAAAAACTAAATTAAACAAGGGTGTGGAGATTCCTCAAATGTAGCTACTGTTCCTTCCGTGATGCAGTTGCAAACAGGCAGCTCCTCCAGTTCCAGGGAGTTATTTAAGCAATTCTGCTCCTTTATCACATTTCTTTTCCTGCAGAAATCACAAAATCTTAACTGGGTGTCCTCTTCTGATGATCATTTATACTAAAGAGCTAGAATTTTAAAGCAAATGAAGGGGGATAAACCCATGGCAACCCTTCCTTGTACATGTCTTGCTGCACCTGGAACCAGGTGACAACGGGGCGGCAGCTTCTCGTCACCACCTGAGAACCCCCAAACTCGACATCTGTGTGACCCACCAAGGATGTCACACATCACCTAATGGGTTTCTTTTGGTGTATTTTTGACAACACCCCACCTACAGCCTCTGTGGCTTTTTGGGATGCGCTCAAGGCGCCAGCATAGAGCCTGGGACACATTGCCACCTGGATGAAGCCTTTTGCGGGGAGTAGCCCATCAACTCATTGCAGAGGTGCTTCCAGCACCGACCATTGCTGGGACCATCCCCATCCCGTCTCCAGAAACGGTGCGTGGGAGGGAAGTGTCACCGACCATTGCTGGGACCATCCCCATCCCATCTCCAGAAATAGTGCATGGGAGGGAAGTGTGTGGAGGAGGAAGAGGAAGAGGAGGAAGGAGAATTCATGGTTTGGAAGCATTCCCAAGCCAAGCCCGTTGGAGGTGAGTGTCTCAGCACCATCCACAGCAGCACATCAGGCTGCAGCACTCGCTGGACCAACAGGTTTGTGTGACGGGACCCCCCACCACGCGGAGCAGAAAGCGCCCCGGGGGCAGATCAATTTTAAGCTTGATGGAAAAAGATGACAACTATATACGAGCCGCGGAGGCAGAAAACACAGGGGCTTTCATTTTCATGTGCGGGGCACCATTTGCCTTCCAAATTCAACTGACAGCTTTTGAGGCAGTTCTTTCAGGTGACAAATGGTAATAAAGCTCCTATTTACACTGGCTATTGACTCATCTTAGGTGGAATTATGTACCGAAATAAGTAAATAGCTTCCTATTCAACGTGATCCATATACAGCTATGGCCCACAGTACAATGCAAAGCTCCTGTATAGACAAGACTCTTGTTTGTTGTGTGCTTTTCGAGGTCACTTAGCACTTTGCTTCATAAATGTGCTTTTTAGGAGTGAGACTCCTGGTGTGAATGGTCTTTCCGTTGTACAGAGCAATTCACCCTTAAAAGCTAGCAAAGCTATGATTGCTTTTTAATTTGCATTGTAAACACATTAAAGAAGAGCTGAACAAACCAGGACAACTTAGGATGCCTTTCTACAGACTTGAATTTGAACAAACCAGGACAACTTAGGATGCCTTTTTACAGACTTGAATTTGAAGGCCTGTGCAGTTTATTTTGTTAGTATCTCCATTTATCTCATGAGTCTTGGGATTGTCAGAGAAAACATCTCAGAAAAAGGTTCTCAAGATAATTGCATTTCAGATGGTGCAATCGCTGGACCTTACATGTGCACGTAGCATTTTCATAGCTCTGGTCTGTGTCAGTCTAACTGGTAGAGGGGCACAGAGCCCATTTTTGTGTTTGGGCAGAATTTCTCTGGGGCCTTGGAAGCCATTTTGGGGATATTTAATCTAGTTGAAAACGTGTGATTAAATATCTCTTAAAAACTAGACAAAACAAACTCAAAGAGCAAAAGTCAGCAACATGAAAAAAAAAAAGTGTATAATGTTTTCTCTCTTAAACCACTCAAAATTTAGCATAAGCATTTTTGAACTGGACTCCCTCCATGATGCTGCTCCTCGAGGACCTCTGATCTGCTCCCAGATCACAAGGTAGAAGTCAGGAAAAGTAAAGGAACACAAGATGAAGCAACTTGATGGCTATTGTGGATATCTCAGAGAACACAGTGTTCTTATGAGCTTCTCTTCCACTGATTTTATGGCTCTGAAGAACATTTTAGTCCAATTTCTGCTGAGTTTCCCATTGGATGAAGTTTCTTTCTCTTTGACTCTCCAAAGATTGTGGAAAAGCAGTGTCTGACTTAGCTGGCAAACTATTCATGGTACTTTGGGCCACTGTAAGGTTGTCCATGTGAAATCCTGGTTGGTTACTATGTCTAGAAGCTGCAAGAGATGCAATATTGTGGTTTTCCATATACACAGATAAGCTTTTTATCTTAGGCCAGAATAATTTACTTTCCAATATCGATACACATCTACAAATGTATAAAGAATGTGATTCCCCATGACCTCAGTTCTCTTGTAATAAAGACTGATTCATCAAGACAGTATAAAAATGATGATTCCAGGAGTTAAAAAAATCTGAAAGTTTCCCAAAACTGTCGCCTACCAAATGATGTTTCTGTTCCCAGAATTTTCTAGACCAGACAGTCTTCAATTTATTTTTCTTTTATTGATGATTGAGGTCTTAGAGCATTTAGGAGTAGAGAGATGAATTGTGGCAAATAGAAATTGCATCGAAGAGGGTTGAAAAAGGCAGTTTCTTGCTTCTTGGCACTGGAAACTGAAACAGTGTAGGGAACTGTATCTGTTTCTAAGGATTTAAAAATGTAACACAATTTTCTTCTTTCATTAGATTCTTCCAAGAGTGACTGCAATAACTCACCCAGTACGTTTAGACTCATTATCGAGTTAGCATCCAGCCAAAGGGCCATGACTGTGAGCTCTTAATTCTGTTTCCTTTATGATTCTGGACTTGTCTTGAAAGTTCCCAGCATCTCCAGGCTGCCCAGAGATTTTAGCACTTGGGGAAGAGGAAGGGTTGACCAACTGAGCTTGCAAGGGAGTTTGAGGAGGTGCACAGGGACAGGCAGCGTCTCATCTTTCCTGGGTATATCAACTCGTGCTGCAGGGGAAGTTACTTCCCTCTTACCTCTTCTTATCTTCTATTACTAATGTTCATATTTAACTCTTCAATCCCTCCTTCAAAGCAGTCCCGTTGAAAAAGCATATAGTAATGAAAACAAACATTGCTTTCACTTTCATCTCCATTGGCTTCTTTCCCAATTATTTCTCTACTCGATGCTGAAATTGCTGCTTTGCAAAAATCACTATTGGATGAAAAAGCCAGGTATTGGTGCCACTTTGTGGGTCTTTTCGAGAGACCTGAGATGCCACTGCCAGCATGTAGCTGAGGTGTATTTGAAGCAGAAGAATCCAGGTCTTCCAGTGCTGTTGCAGGATTGTGTCCCACCATCACCTCCAAGAGGAATCTTTCCATTCTCAGAAATTTGTGTTTCTCTGCAGAGGAGACCATGCCTACGTGTCTGATGTACACACAAATGCTCATGCACCTCTGCTGGAAGACAACAATCCTTGTCTTCTGTTGCTGGAGAGTAAAGAGAAGTAGGGAAGGGTGTTGCAGTTCTCTAGAGTGCAAAGTGACCTACAGCCCCTCAGTGGGAGGCATGAAGTTATGTAGCTCATTAAACCTTAAAAAAGCAAGGAGAGAAGCTGCTTCCAATTATCAGGATGAAAATTAATGAAATAAAAACTACAGACAGGCTGCAGAATTATGCAATAAAAAGGGCTTTGCTGGCATTAACAAGGCGGTGTGTAATATTTGTGTGGTTCTAGCTCAGCCTTGGCTTGAACACATGGTGATTCTGCACATAAAATGTATCCAAATTAATGAATTAAAAATCCTTGATAATCCCACACAATTTTCTGTTCAGACTTAACTATTATTACTTGGGAAGTCTCCTCAGAAAGGGAAAAGGAGGTTGTGATCTGTTGTCTGAGAAAATAACCTCTTTGTTAGGACCCAAGGAGCCGTGTGCTGGAGTGGCCGGCCAGATTCTCGCAAAAACCCAACTGCTGTCTCCTTGTTGTAGGGTCCAACGTAGCAGAAACTGCATATAACGGGGTCCAGAAGAGACCTACCATTTGGAGGACACAGGACTGAAGCAAAGTGAGTGTGATAGTGAATATGCAGGAGAAAAGCTGCCTTTAGGCACTTGAACAGTCTTATTAAGAAGTTTCACATCCACCCACAAGGAATGTCCTCCTCAATGTTAGCTCTGCCTCGGGACCCAAACAATGCTGCCATGTTAGTCCACATCTAAAATCAATCTGGTGGGCTCTGCTATAACCAGAGGTAGCCTTCAGTATCAAGAGACTGCATGAATTTGATGCAGAAATACTGCTTTTTCCTCTAAAAACCTGGGCCACTCCTTCCTTTTCGCTTTCCTTCTCCCAATTCCTATTAAAGGGCACAATTGCCCTTCTAGGCAGCTGAGCAAAAAATGTTCCTTTGCTTTGCAAACTCCTTAAATGCAACCTTTGTTTCTGTTGTGGTGATGTCTGTCTAGCATAGGATATGTGTATGATCCAGAAAGTGTTCACCAAGGGCTGAAGAGCCCTGGCCTGGGGAGCGAGGTACAGTGAACGTAGTATATATGAAAATGTGTTAGTGAGATTGCTGTTCCCCTGAATGTAGATACAGAATCTCCAGAGAGAGGAGAATGTTGCAATCTAAACATTTATATTATAAAAAAAATGGGAAATCATTTGCTTAGACATAAATTAGCCCCTACGAGACAGATTTATTGCGGCATGGAATGTTTTAATGAGAAGAGGAGGTTCCACAATCATAGGATAGATTTTGCATCAAAACGCTTGACACACCAATAACATTTTGGGGCGAAATTCTCAACCCTGTGATATTTAGCACTTAACCGGGGATTTGGAAGGAATTTAAGGAAGAGGGATGTGTAAATTGGTTTTTCAGTTAAATTCTGAGGGCTCTGAAGTCTGACGTCAGGTTTACGCACGGGAGCCGTGCTGGGATGCCCACGGCGGGGCGGGGGAGAGGTGAGAGCTGAGGTCTGAAAGGCTCACAGAAGTGATGTTTGTGGAGGGCAGCTCTCCCTCTCTCCCTCCTTCGTGCAAAGCCCTCCCTACGCCTGGTTCTGGGGGTAGGAGAGATGACAGGAGCACAACTTCAGAAATATTTTTTCCTCTCTCACCCCTTGACACCCCAAAGTCCTGTGTTTCACATCCTTCTAAACCGTTTGGTTTAACAGTGATTGTTCTTGGTGTGGGAATGGGCTCCAGGCTCCCTGAACGCATCTGAAAAAGGAGATAAAATTCAAATCCCTGGCTGTGTGACAGTGTCAGAGAGAGTCAACAGTAAGTGATTCCCAAAGGGAAATTGGTAGGATTTTTCCTATTTTGTATGGCAATTAACAGTGAGCTTTAACAACCTCTGTAAGAAAATGCCAACATATATTCAAAGTCATGAGCTGGATACTCAGCTGAGAACATCTTATTTTTTGCCTGCGCTTCTGCCAGGAACAACTTCTTTTGTTTTCTTGTGAGCTGGTGCTGGAAAGATGACAACAGCAACCCCAAGACTCCTTCCTCCTGGTCCTATTTGGTGAAATGCACTTGGATAAGAAATAACAAAAAAAAAAGTAAGGATTATGACGTTACTATGTCATTCTGATTGGCCGTTCACTGCAGAATCATAGATATAACAAAATATCAAGGGATTTGAATTCAGATTTTAACTCCTCAGATTTTAACATTGGTGACAATGGGTGTTTTGTAGACCTTTGAGTAAATACAGATGAATGATCTTGGATTTATGAGCTAGGGTGGGTTTTCACACATAACCACAGAGGGGATGCTGAGCAGTGGCCTCGGGGACACCCTTTGGCTAGGACTGAGGGCTGAATCAGAAAGCGTAGTTTTCAAGGTCTGAGTCTTTTTTTTCCATCTCTGGGAAGCTGGCAGAGATTTGGGGGACAGAAGCAGCATGGTGATTTCCACAGGTGTTGCCAATTCTGCCTGAAGATCCCCAAAGAGTTATTACCCTTCATCTCCCAGACTTGGTACTGGGATCCCTATCCTGGTTATTGACTGACTTTGCTGGTGTGATGCCCTTTATTCAAAGAAAAATACTGTTGCAGACACCATCCCAGGAGAGTTTGCACTGAAATCCATGGGATGCTCTTTGTAGTGGAGGCACCAGGATGAATTGCTGCTCCCTCTGCTCTCAGCAGCTTCCCCCCACTGACTTTCCCAGAGGAAGTGTTCCCACTCCTCCAGGCGTGAGGAAAAGGAGAAACACTGGCAGAGAGAACCGCTGGAAATTGCAGACATTTAGTGGCCAAAGCTGAGGGGAGAGATGGAAAAAACCTGGGACATCTCTGGGACAAGTACTCAAAGCACATGCCTGCCACGCTGGCTCCGAAGAATATGAATTAATATTATTTGGGTGTGTAACTTAAGTATTCTCTCTAGGATGCTCAGAAAGATTATAACAGTCATATTGTGTTTCCAAACCCATGGTGAAGAGGAAAGCAGGTATATAAAGCTTATTTCATGAGTGGTGCTTATTAAGAAGCGTTTTTGGGGTTGGGAAAATGGGCGTGCAGTGTGCCCAGAACATATTTTAAGCTCAATCACAGCAGTCCTTTGACTTATCTTGCACATAAAATTTGATTTATTTATTTAATGCTAAGAACAGAACATTGTACTTTAACCACTGAGAATAACAATTAAAACACTAGAACATCTCCCAGTGGCAGAGAGGGTACAAAGACGACTTGTCTGCCTGGATTTTCTTTGGCTCTCCTTAGAGATATGGATCCTGGTTTGTTATCCAGGTTTTTCCCTTCCCCTTTTCATTCCACCATCTTTCACTGCTGCTGGCATTTCAAAGGCGGCAGTTAAGGAATTACTACAGATAAAAACATGAAAGTTTTATTCAAGAGCAATATCTTCAATGGCGCAGAATTTGAAGAAAAATCACAGTGTTCGGTTTTGACACATATGAATTAGGGGAGGGGGAGAAAAGTATCCCCTTTCCTGTGTTGATAATTTTTAGCAGTTTGGGGCAGAACAAGGAATATTGAAGTTTGACCTTGAATTTGTTGTGGTTTTCCACAAGAAAAGGTCATGTTTAAACAGCGTAAATGCCTCATCTTTCTAGGAAAAGCTGTTTTCACCTAATTCATAACATGTTTGCAGTTCTTATGTTGGTAATGAACTGCACTGATTTTGCTGTGTAAGTAATAAATTCACCGACTAAATTTTGCAAAAATAGCAACCCCAGCCAGATTTGCAAGATCTTGGGAAAGTCATGAAAACCATCAATCTTGGCATTCAAGAGTTTACAAAGCGAAACTTTGTTTTACACAAGTGCTGTTATAATAATTTATACATTTCATTTAACATTTCTTTTACTTAATAAGTATATAATTCATACAGGACAGAAATTAAATTGTACAACACTTGGTTTCAATTTTGCAGTTCCTATTAGGGGATTTTAATGCTCTCCTATTATTGCTGCAGGGTTTTTTTCCCTGCTATTGGTCCATATCATCCGTGCGCTGGTCAGCTTAGATGAAAAGCCACATTGCATGTGCTAAACCTTTATACTAATGCCACCAAATTAATCAATTCCTACTTTCTGACTTCTGAACCTACCCTAAGGTGAAGGAAACACGATCCGCTGAGGATCATCTTGCAATTAAAACAATTCTCTATGAATCAGCATGACAATGCAGGTGCTAAGCAAGCATCTGTTCAATTAAGTTGGTTTAGCAGTTTTGGGGCAAGTCTATTTTGCTTTTTTTTCACATCATTAAGCTTACACTTAATGCTTGCAGCAAACAATAGCTCATTAGTGGATTAGGGGTAATTACCAACAGCAGTCATTATTCCTAAGGCTTAATGGGCCAATTTGCTGCTGTAATAGTACCCCAGTATTGTGGTGCTCCGGCAGAAAAGCTGGGGGTGCTGGAATGAGCTGGTGCCTTGAAGGCCCTGGAAATGGCTGAGCAATCCCACCCCCTCCCAGGACACCCCATCATGGGCTGGACAGGGTCTTTCCACCAGCTGGGGGGTCCCATCAGCTCCCAAGCTTGTATTTTGGGAGCTGGATTCAAGCTGAAGGGCATTCACTTGGGGACTGCTGCCTGTCCCCAAAGCTGCCCGGGTCGCTGGCTGTAAAATGTCCCTTAAGGAAAGGGGTGATGCCAGAAGATGTGTCCATAGGTCCAGTGGCATTGTCCCACCTGGAGCCCCTCCCCAGGATTGCACAGTGATTTTTTTGAACCTTTTTCTGTTCTTATTGGGACCAGAGACTGAGAGATGATATCTGGACACTGCCCAGGAACGAAAATCTTCCATGAAGCTCTGTAAGAGGTACCACCTTAGCTAAACAGCTGGTGGGTCGGAGGAGTTCTTAAGGAATATTTATATAAATTGTTAAGGGATGTTTATGGAGCCCAACCAGAATGGCACACGCCTGCAATGCTATGGTAAGGAATTAGATTCACTTGCTGTTGCACCACCTTCTAGTTGCATTCGATGACCAGAATGAAGAACAAGTGGCAAAAAATGTTCCTGACCTGGTTGAATGACTCAGGTCCATCTTCAAATTTCCCAGGCTGCCTGTGAGTCTCAGCATCTCCATCCTCTGTATGGTCCATGGGCAGGGGTTGAGCAGAGAAGGCAGGGACTGGAGTGCAGAGGACTGAAGGGACCACTAGAAAAGTCAAAGTATGTGTAATTGTGGTCCTATTTGCAAGCAGAGTAAAATAATATTGACAGCTACGTTTTTATTTTTACTATTATATTTTCAGTCACTCATTTCAACCTAGAGTGCCATATCGTTTTTCTGCTTTTAGGAAGGGGATTAAGAAAGGAAAAAAAAGACATAATACTATAGTGGAGTTAAGTGCCACTTCTTCAGGCTCCTGTCAAATCTTGTAATTTGGAATAATTACCAGTGTCAGGTTTGGGGAAGGAGTTTGATGTAAATTGCCTCGATCCTCACTCATCCTGTGAGAAAAGAAAAACAGCGTGTTAGAAGGTAGAGGACTGAATAGGCACCACCAGGAAAATCACTGTTTAAGCAGCCTCACTTTAATATACTTCACAGTATTTTATCTCCTTTTTTTTTTTTTTTTTTCATGTCGCTCAGATCTGGGCAAATCCTGCTCATGCTGAGACCAGTGGTGATTTCTCATTTATTTTAATAGCCCAGCCTATAGATTTCTGCTTAGCAGGAGGTCTTGCGGGTTGCTGAGCATTGTATTCATTACTATATATGATCCTTTAAAAAGCAGAGAAAAGTTAACCAGACTTATTTGTAGCTCCGTGCGGGGGAAAGACCAACCACCTTCTGCAAGCACCCTCCAAAGAGGTTTGGAGGAATCCGTCTGGATTAGGTCCAGCCCTGCAGGCCAGCCTTGGTGTCCTGACAAGCCTTAGCAGTGATATCCATGTTTTTGGGGTAGTACAAGTGAGGATGACAGCAGTTTTGTGAGGGAATGTGTCCGCTTCAGCCTGAGGCCTCCTGTTGATGTGGAACAAGAGGAGATGCCCAGGTTGGAGCAGGGAAAGGAGCCTTTTGGCTTTGGCCTGCTGTCATGTCCCATCCAGTTACTTTCTTGCATCTGCAACTCATCTAAAATTTTAATTTAGAATTTTTCTTTTTTTTTTTTTTTGATGGGGAAAAAATGTCCTTCTCAGAAGCTTTTGTATACTTCTAGTGAACAGAATCCAAAACCCAAACCCCATAAAAACTTGAAAATAATCAACCCACTCTTTTGGAACATGGCTCAGAAAACAGAGCATTTTTTATTTCTTTCCACTTCATGTGCGTAAAAAACCATGCCTCGTTTTTCCCTCTTTACAATTTCTTTTGAGTTATAGGAACAGTTTCTATCCGTGTATTGAAATAAATCACCACCATAAAAATCACAGTGTATTGCCTTCTTCACTTCTTGGAAAATGGCCTTCAGATCCTGGCACCATCATGAATGCCATGACAGGATCCCCAGTAGGAGCTCTCAAGCTGGGAGGTTTTTGCAATCAAAATTGCTGTCCCAGTGTCATCCCTAAATCCTGGAAGCCATCAGATGGCATTAGTGATCCCAAAGGCTCCTGTCATGAAAATATCACCAAAGCTCACTGCCCTAGACTTCAAGACAGCAGACTTTGGCTTCTTCAGGGACCGGCTCAGTAGAGTACTACGGGATAAAGAGGGGAAGCCCAAGAGGGAAGAGGGAAGGAAGGCTCAAGGAAGCTGGTAAATATTCCAGGATCACCTCCTCCAAGCTCAGGAGTGATGCATCCCAACAAAGAAGAAGTCAGGCAAATAAACCAGGAGGCCTGCGTGGATGAACAAGGAGGTCCTAGAGAAACTCAAACACATAAAGGAAGCCTACAAAGGGTGGAAGCAAGGACAGGTAGACTGGGAGGAATACAGAGAAATTGTCTGAGCAGCCAGGGATCAGGTTAGGAAAACTAAAACCCTGATAGAGTTAAATCTGGCCAGGGATGTCAAGGGCAACAAGAAAAGCTTCTGTAGGTATGTCAGTGACAAAAGGGAAACTAGGGAAAATGTGAGCCTTCTCCAGAAGGAAACAGGAGACCTGGTTGTCCAGGACATAGACAAGACTAAACAGGCAAAACTCTGCTCAATGCTAAGTGGATTTTGAGAAGAGATGGCTTGCAGCAGGCAGCTCTAGGACATCTGTCTAAAGGTGAGTCTGAGCAACCCACGAGTCACTGCAGGCAGGTTCTTGTGTGTGGACAATAAATGACCTCACCAGTCACATGGGGAAAAATGTTCCAAACTCCACAAAACCTGTTGCTTTGAGGGGTTTCCTAGATTTCAGCACGTTTTTGTGATGAGGTAGAATTGATGACCAGACGGAGTCATGAACTGGGGCGTGCTTTCAGCAGCAGCTCTCTTAATCACCTTGTGTTCTTTTGCCAGTACTCAATTCCCACCTCAACACTAAATGCTAATTACTACTGGAGAGGCCAATGAAGTAACGAGTCCTTCAAGTGACTGGATACTCCATAAGAATTCCAGAGACGCGCTAAGAACAATCAGATGCCAAATGTTCTTTTTTCTTTGGGAGACACTGCCATTTTTTTAGGTTGATGGTGGCACTGGAGAGAGTCTGTTGTCATAGCAGTGCCCATCTCAGTATTTCTCATGCCTGACCTCCCTCTGGTCATCTCTGCTCTTGCCAAAAACATCTTGCTGGGTCAGGAAAGTGGAGACATGCAGATGTGGAAAGGGAAGGAAAAACTTACCGCAGTTTCTTTGAAATGAATTGGATTCCTGTGCATAGGTGGGAGGGTCAAGTTTGCCAAGGATCTGAGAAGGACTTCGCTCTTGTGCTCAAAGTTGTGACCCCCCAGAGGTGTCCAAGCCCTGAGTGTGCTGGACACCCCCTAAAAAGGATGTCCACGTTATCACTCTTGCTGGCAAGAGCGGTGACGTATGGGAAGGCGAGATAAGAGCACAGCGTGGGGCTGCTGTAACTTCTTGTGGAATTTAATAGGCAATAAAATCACGTTTGACAGAAAATATATTTTGCAGATTATTTAATTGCATCATATTGCAGTTATTATGAGTTGTATTTCAGCAACAGTGAGGGGCCCAGGTGAGGCCCTGCTGTGTGTGCATTGCCTAAGAATATCAGGGGGGGTTGTTTCTGCTCTACAGTTAGTAATCTAAACTGAAAAAGGTTACAATGGGAAATTGAGGCTCAGAGAAATCAAGCAATTGACCCAAATTATTAGAAAATTAATAGGAACTCTTGGGAATCCAGGACAGACCTATGGGGTTCCATTTTATAGATGTGCTGTTCACTTCATCCATGAGCCTCTTCAAAGCTCTGAATAGACAGCCACAGAAACATTCAGTCAAAGAGCACAAAGGAAGAAAAATTTCTCAATTCCTGCATCATTTTCTTCTAAAATGTAGGAAAAATCATCCATATGGTTTGAAAATATTGGGTAGTAATATTTGATCTGACAAATTGTAGTAATCACAAGCCTACATGGAGGAAGATAAAATTATCACAGGAAAGATAATACTGAGCTCAGTTTAGAAGCTCTGTATTGAAGTGACTCAAATCAAGCCCCATGATATCACGGATGATGTCATATTCCCATGTGTTTATCCCGTGGTAGCTCTTCACTATGAGCATTCCCTACAGTTTACCAAATCCTGCAACGCTCTCGGCGCCGTTGTGTGTGCTGCTCGTCTAAATATTCCCTTGTTACAGCTCGTCTTAGGCGGCGGATAATCTCATACTATCATAATATACTTTAAAGCATAAAGGAAGCCAAAATAACATTCATCTGTATCAAATGTGGCTGGTGAGAACAGGAATCCTGCCAAGCACCAGCCCGGCAGTCACCCACCGTGAGGCGGCAAGCGCACGGTTAAGGAGCTCTGCAGTGGCTAATCCTGTTGTCATCTGAATTAACTTTCAAATAGGGGGGGAAAAAAAACAACAAACCCAGCGGTTGCATAATAAGAGGCTTAAGGTCTTGAGCTGGGGAGTAATGTGTGTATTTTGTGCATGCCTGCTTAGCAGTAGCACTGTGAACCTCGCTTCGATGTAAGAGGATTGTTTTCCTGGGTAAAAGGAAAACAGCGATTTTGTGCATGCCTGCTTAGCAGTAGCACTATGAACCTCACTTCTGTAAGAGGATTGTTTTCCTGGGTAAAAGAGGAGATGTTCTTCAGCATGCTCCAGCCACAAGCTGAGCTTGTGTGTGTGTGTGCTGGGAGCCTAAGATGACAATTAAGGATCCCATAAACACTGGCTGGTACTGGATACCTCAGGGAGTGATTTTGGTGTGACAGAGGTTGGTCCTTCTCCTTCTGGGGCATGTCTTGCTCAAGCCAGCACCTCCCAAAGGATGAGTCCTACCTGCACACACTCATACCAGCCTGGAGCTCCCCCATCGCATTTGGCATGTTTGGCAGGGTATGTTTTCAAACAAAATAAACATCCAACACATCCTGCAGTTATTCACCTGGCTCTTTCAAAGCCCCCATGGACCTTTCCAGAGGAAGGGGAGAGCACCCGGGTACCAGGTTGCTCACATCAAGGGGGGCTCTCACACATGGTGCTGCAGTTGCAGCTTTTTAAACATTTCTTTCCATCAATATTCAATTTTCTCTAGAATAAATGATTACCAATATATGCAATAAAACAAAGGAACACCAAGGCTGTGTTGGGGAAGGCAGGGTGCGATGGGGAGCCCGTGGCTGGGCTGCTCTGCAAAGGGGCAGAGTGTCTGCTGAAAAGACTCATTAGCTTTTTGCTTTTTAATTTCTGTAGAAGACAGAGCTGAGCCCCACGGGGGTGACAGCAGCCCAGTGGCCAAACTGAGCTGCAGCTTCTGCTCTGCTGACGGCTTTGTGGGTCCACCAGCCACGTAAGATGTTTGCCAGTATTTAAAATGTGCATTGTTGTGGTTTAAGCTTGGGAAGGATTTTTTTTAAGGAAAGCTTGGTGTCAGGATAAATGCCAAAACCCCCTTAGCCTACAGCTGGTGGTGCAGATATCGCTGCAGATGCTCCTGGACGGGCTGTTTGCTCTGCACTTCTTCTCAGTGCACATCCTGGGAAGCAGGTTCAAGAGACAGAGTGATTTAGAGCGAGTTGCTCCTCTCTCGGTTGGACAGGGAGATGTTTCCGTTGCTATGATTTATTTTATAAGCCAGAAATAGAGAGATTTTGCCGATAACCGTTGTGGGTCCAGCTCTTCCGCCCCCTCTGCTGGCTGCCAAGTGTGCGAGGTCTGAGGCCAAAGCCCTGGAGAACCATGGTGGGGCCTCAACCAGGAGAATGGGCTGGAGCATCTCAGCCCCACTGTGTGTCCCTGGACACTTTTGTGCCATGAGAAGTGGTTGTTGGTAGCGGATGGAAGAGGGACAAGGGTAGCCCTCAACCAAAAATTACTGCTTGCTTGCCTTGGGTCTCCCATCCTCATGTCTCTGCTGCAAGGTCAAGCGCTTGTGGACTTCAACATCGAATAGTTAAGGGGTTGGTGAAACTTTTAAAGCCAGTTTTCACTTCTCTTGGTTGAATTGCTCAGTACCTAACTCTAAATGTTCGTATTTTCCCCCACCAGCTGGGATATTCATTAATCTCTCACCAGATATTTTGGTGTCTTGTAACTGGGCTCACATTTCAGTCTTTCCTCACGTTGCAAAGTCCTTCACACCCATTTTTGCAGAATTTGTGGGAACTCAGCCTCTGTGAAACCTCTGCAGCTCTGTCCCACTTGGCTAACTGGGACCACAGGTCTGATATCAGCAAAATGAACGAGAAATGGGTTGGCTGGTGGGAGGGCTGGTGGCTTCAGGCCAGGCTGGCAAAGCTGAGGGTTGGGGGAAGAAAGACAATAAACAAAATCAACCCTCCCCAAAAAACCCAACCAAACGATAGACACATACCTTCTCAATTTCTTGGGAAGGCTCACGTTTCCCAGGGACTCAATTTAAACTTTCTGCAGCTCTTTTGTTGTGAGTCTGGCTGTTCACTTCCCAGCTCTGCTACTGCTGTCTCTTGCAGCCATGGGCAAGACACTTATTCTCTAATATAATATCTGTAAAGCTGGGAGTAGGGTGGTTTCTTTTCCTAATATGTTAAGATTTACACTCCTAGTAGTGTGGATTTTTATCTTCAATGTGTGCAATGAGGATTTCAGGAAAAGGAGGGTCCTGGACCACTATTTGAGATTCCAGATTTACTCCTGTTCTGCAGATTCTAGGGCACTTGGCATCCATTTGTGTCAATCATCTTCACATTTTCAAGTCTCCTCATTGAGGTGAATCGCCGAGGAAGGCTTTGCTGCCCTTTTAGCAACGTGATGGGGATGGAGTCCCTGGGTTTGGGAAGGGGAGGTGGAGCTACGTGCTTCCAGAGCTGATGGTCATTCCGTGATAAAGTGATAATGCTAATAATCCCTGGGTCCTTTTTTTCTTTTTTTTTTTTGCCTTTGAACTGAACACTTTGCCTGTCTCAACCGTGGTTGCCTTTTTGAACTGTCAGTTTGGGAGGATTAGATGCATGTTTAGGCTGGGTGAACTCATGAATGAAAATATTTTCCTTGGCAGTTTTTAAAATGCTTCCCCCCTTTAAGAGCTGAACCCTTTGGCAACAATCTGCTTTTTGCCCAGATTACCACTGTCATTTTGGGAGGTCTTTTCCCGCAGAACAAACAATGGAATTTTAATAACACAGTGAAATAGATTCAGGCCCGCTTTATTTATATTTTCTTTATTTATGCTTGAATACTTAGTATGCAGCTCCAGCAAAGACAAATTTAAGCTTTGTATTACTTCAAAATGATGAATTAAGCTCTGGGAGATTTACTTCCCCAGAAAAAGCTATTTTGATTCGCTGCTTTGAGCACATCTCGTAAGAACAATAAATATCAGAGAAATTAAAAATATATATTAAAAAAATGAGCAAAAATTGCAGATGCAGAGTGGAGCAGATGCAGCACTGCTCTTTCTGCAGGCAGCTCTGCCAGCATTTGCACCGCAGCTCCCTGCTTTGCTGAAAGTTTGACTCAACTGCCCCTTTATTTAATGTTAAGTCCTATCTGTGTGTTGAAGTGCTCAAACCTGCACCTGCTTTTGCTACCTGAGCAAACTGGAGCTGGTTAAGCTCCCAGTGCCATCTTTTGCAAGACTCTGCTTGCAGGGCATCCTTCAAAATTGTCTGATTTCATACAGGGATGAAGAAATCACAGCCATGCAAAGTGAATTGGGAATTATCTGAAGTGAAGTCTAAAATAGCATCTATTAAGGCTCTTGGCTGGGTCTAACTATTACTAAAGTGAAATAAAGTAGTTTGTGACTTGCACAAGCTCTTCTCAGAAACTCTCATAGGTTTGAACATCAGCTTTTTCTATGAGTAGGGTTGCATTGATTGTAGTGGTAAATATTATTGTGCTTGATGATTAATCCCTTAGGGTTTCTCATAGAGTATTTTTCCCCCAAGAGAGAATTTTCCATTCTTTTGTTTTCCCTGCCCACTTTCTTCACTCCTGGATGCACCATCCTCCCAGCCTTAGGGTTTCTCATAGAGTATTTTTCCCCAAGAGAGAATTTTCCATTATTTTATTTTCCCTGCACACTCCCTTCCCTCCTGATGCACCATCCTCCCAACTTCCCAAGCCTGAGCAAGGAGCCGAGGGATGGAGAGAATCACAGATCACGTATAAAAAAATCTGTTCTGGGGCTTTCAGTTTTAAATAGCTCTCTGTCAGATAAGCCATTGATACGCTGCTGCGTTCAATTAAGATAGATGGCATATGGTATGGATGGAAAGCAGCCAAACCTACCAGTGCTTTGAGTCTGGAGATGGACTAGATGAAGAGAGCCAGCAGTGCACGGGGAGGAAGGGCTGTACCGTGGGAGCTGCGGAGAAAGGGAAGGAATTGGGGTATTTTGAAGGATGCACTGGGTGTTATTTGTGCCTTATTGCTCTTCAATAGCACTTCAAGTGATTTCAGCACTCACAGAGCATGGCAGGAAGCTCGTCGCTGCAGCCCAACAGGAATCCGAAAAAGCCAGTGAGAGGGGCTGGAGCAAAGCAGGTCACTGAAACACCCTTGGCTGAACACAACTGTGATTTTTCAACTCGGACCTTGTCAGCACTTGGTGGCATTCAATACAAACCGGGGCAACATGGGCACTGTCTCTCTCGTGGTGTGGAACCTGCTTTTGGCTCCCCTGCCCTGGCCAAAGGACTTCTGGAAAGCCCCATGCGTGGTTGCCCAGTGCGTGTTCCTGTGGCCCCACATCCACAGGAGGAAACACCAGCTAAACCCTGTCAGAATTTCATTTGGCTGCTGCCACAGCAAAAGCCAAAGGGTTCAGCCATCTCACCACTGAGATGCTGTAATTACCGAGCTACTGTAAAGCAGTATCTGCCAAGGATATTACAGCTGCTTTTCCATTTCCCTCCTCTTGTAAAATCAAGGGTGAAGAAGCTGCAGGAACATGGCTTGCCTCCAGGAATGTGATAAAGATGCAAAGAAAAGCAACGATTCATGGTGGGAATTAACCTCCTCGGCCACTTGCTGTAGAGCTGCTTGCCTGGACCAAAGATGCTGCTGCGCCTGCACCGCACAGTTGTAGGAGATGCTCTTCCCCACCGTGATGGGAGGTGGTTATTGCTTATTCAAAACAGTCTGTTTAAAGCAGAACAGCAGTTTGTAGATAAGAAAAAATGCTGCTGGTGACTGGGGACCTTTGGTCGAGATTTTAACACCTTCCACAGCTAAGGAGTTTGTCTTCATACCTGGCAGTGCAGAGCAGGTGGAGTCGGTGGTGGAGCTTGCAGGAAGGAGAAGAGCTTGTCTGCTCTCCATTTCTACCTTTACATCAAACACTGGTTTTGGGGCAGAGTGTGGAAATGCAGCGCTCTGTGCTCTCAGCCTTGGGCACAGAAAAGAGAAGAAAGATGGGAGAGTTGTCAGCTCTGCTGCTCTCCCAGGATCCACGCACTGCTCTCCCTCTGCAGCCAACAAGATACAGCATAATTGGCAAAGTACTCAACAAACCAAGTGCTGCAATTGGGGCGGTGAGTGGCTTTGAGAGCAAAATGTGTGAGAAACAAGAAATCAGATCTTTTGGACACTGAACTCCATGCCACACCAGTGCACTGGCTGTGGTGGCTCCAGGATGGGTGGTGAAAGGCATGGGATGGGATTGGGCACGCTCCAGGAGAGCAGAGGATCTGGGAGCAAAGGAGAGAAACAGGGATGTGCAGACGTGAATGGGATGTCTGTGTAGAGCTAAAGCTACAGGCTGCATCCTCTGAGCTCATGAGAGCATCCCTGGGGCTGGGTGCTGCTGTGTCAATGCTGTGTGGGATTTCCCAAGGACCCCAGCTTCCCTCTGAACTCAGCTGTCCAAAATCTGACCAGGGTGGATGAGCAGCAAGGCTGCTGTTCTTTGCAGCCCCTTGCCTCATCTCGCCTCCCACCCTGATGGCTGTGATGAACACAGAGATGTCACACAGAGGTGACAGCCTGGACTGCATGTTGTCCCAGCGAGTCCCACCAGCAGGACAGTGCCTGGTCAGACCCTGCCATCCCTTGCTCTGCCTCCTGCAAGAGCCAGGATGTGCTGCTTAGAGGGCAGGGAGAACAGGTGCTAAGCTCTGACATAAAAATATTTATTTATTTATAATTTACTGTGAACCTAGTGCAAAAGTATCCCGTGTCTTACATTCTGCCAAAGACTTTCTTACCGTGTCTGTGACCTGCTTTGATTCAGATTGATATTTCGCTATGCACGAACGCCCGTTTGAAACAAGAACAAATCATTTTTAAAAAGGCTTCTGTATCAGCCCAGCATCCAAGAACGCTGAACATGAGCCAGAACTGCTGTATGCTGGAAGCAGATAAAGGATGGAGAATCGTGCCATACCTGCACTTATCCATTTCCCACGTTGTCCCAAGTGCCTCGCAAGCATTCAGTCAAAGGACCAGAGGAGAAAATGCACAAGGCATTAAGTAAAGAGCCTGAGCTAAGGGCTGTGAGACCAACAGCTCCTGAGCTGGAGGAACAGCACTCAATGAATCATTCACAGCAGCCAAGGGGGTCAGTCTAAAAGCTCCTCTGGTGTTCTAGGTCCTGGTCTTGTAAACCCTTAAACGAATAACCTCATGGTCCTACCAACAGCTGCTGCTGGAGTCCACGAGGCTGATATCTGCAGATCTGTTGGATTCAACAGAGCAGTGAATCACACCACCTAGAAGTCTACTCATCTTTTCATGAAGAAGGCACATGTTTCTTGCCTTAATAATAAAGGTAGTTTGTCAAAATCAGTGTGCCTCCATGCTAATAGGGATGAGGAGGGCGTGTTGCTGTTACTAAACCCTTCTCTTGATGAACTGTCATGTTCTTCCATCACCAAAACCACTTGCAGAGCTGAGGATCAGACAGGGAGACAAGGAAAAAGTGTCTCCATCCTGAAGAGAGGCTGGAGGTGTGGGCACAGCTCGACAGGAACATCTGTGATTCCCCTTATCCATAGCTATGCCCAAACCTGCTGGGCAATTTCAAGAGAAACCAAGGACACCTAAATTGTAGTTTTGAGTTTATTTAACCATCCATGATTCAATTTTATCAGGCAGCCCAGTAATTTTAATTAGTTGGACCAATAGCTTTGATTTGGATAATGATTATGGGTTTTTTTTTTGATTTCTGGTCAGTAAGGACAATGAAAACACTTCAAATTTTTTGGCTAATGCAAAATGTGAAGCCAATGCTTTGTTGTCCTTCCAGCGTGCTGTACCTGCCTTCCGCGGGGTCTCAGATATCAGAGTTTAATCAATATTAAATCATCCCCATAGCCTAAGTGTTTGCTTATGTTCTTTGAATCGTTGCATGGAGAATCACGGTGATGCCCCTAATCTGCTTTCACTGGGCTCCCCCGGACCCTAATTATGTCATTTAGAGGAGGACATTTCCTGGCAGCAGTTCCTCAATTCACTGCAACAGCCACTCTTGGAAGATGGACAAAAACAAGGCTGTAATAGCTAGCACATGTGAACGATGGCTACGGGGACAATTAACCTTCATTTAAGAGTGAGCACAAGTCCATTTTGTTTAATATTTCCAAATGATGGTACCTTACAAGCAGTAACACTGCACGCCAAGCTCCGGGACTGGCTTTTCTGGTGTTACACTGAGGTGGGTCATTCCCTCATGGCACAGGCTACAGAAAGCTCTAGGAAAGGGCACGGATATTCCGTAGCTCTCCAGAAATGCTGGATACGGCCAGGATCCCATGGGATCCTCCGTGTGCATGGAATTGTGCAATGGCAAAAAGTTTCTTTGCAGGTATGAGCTTCAGGCAACCTGTTAGCAACGAGCTGTGGGTGTTGGCGAGTGTAATTAGTAGGTTAAAATGGGCTATGTTCCTGTGCCTAGACTTGATTCTGGTAGGAAAGGATGAAGATTTGAGCTCACACAAGAGCCTGGGACCATGTAGTGGTGGGAGACACACGTTTGCACTCGCAAAATAGATCCTTTTTGGGGTATGTTTTGTTTTAGTTAATTTAATTCTCATGAAGATTGTTCCCACCTGCAAAACTTGGCTTAGGAGCACTAAAACCATGGGCACCTGTGCCAGAGGGTGGGAATAAAACTCCAGCTCACCTAAGTCCACTCCATGCACTGTTTACTGACCCAAGTGGGCTTTGTACTGTGGTGGGAAGTTCAAGCGACCATTTAATATCTTTTTCTCCACATTTATGTGCTCCCTCTGCCTTTCTTGCCGGTGTATTTCCACGGCAGTGTCTTCCTGCTGGAAAAACGTGGAGCTCACGAGTGCAACAACAAACCAAAATATCCACCAAATGCTTTGGCTGATTCCTCCTCACGTCTGCAGTTGACCTGAAAAGCCATGACTTATGAAAAAATGATAAAAAATTCATTTGTCAGTCCTAATAAATAATGTTAGTAGAGGCTTTCATGGCTGCCTGCAGGATACAAACCCTGAACGTCTTTTCAAGACAAAAGGCTTCCAGGTGCTGCGACCATCAATATTTCAGAAGGTGCCAGGTCAAGCAGTGTCACTACCATGAATTGGTCTTTTTTTTTTTTTTTTTTTTTTTTTTTTTTAATGCCCAAAAGTTTCATGGATGAAAAATTGATGAAGAATTACAGGGAAAGCTGGGCCAGTCCCTGGCAGCTGGAAGGGGAAGGATGCCCCGATGGAAGGGCAGCTCTTGGCTGACATAAAACTTCCTCATAGCTGGGATTGTGCGTGCTGTGAGCAGGGAAACGGGCTGAGCTGGGATTGTGCGTGCTGTGAGCAGGGAACTGGGGTGAAAAAGAGAAAAGAAAAAAGAAAAAAAATAGTACAGACAAATAAATAATAAACGGGCTGAAAAAGAGAAAAGAAAAAAAAGAAAAAAAAATAGTACAGGGAGATAAATAACGATAATATAAAAATGAGGGGTAGTTTTTGCAGATTTATTGAGCCAAACTGGCTTTTCCTTTCCTCCTCTTGGCACAGCTCGATGGAGATGTGCAGCCCCTTGGAGCAGCTTTGTTTGTCTCTGACGCATCGAAAGCGGCTGCGAATTATTGATAAAATAGCACGAGGCCAAAACCACAGCCAACAGCCTCCCCAGAGTCAACATCAAGGTGTTGTCACTCCTCCTCTTCGTGTTTACTGAATAAAATAACCTTATAAGTAGGGGTTGTAAAAGCCTGATAAGGTGCTTCTAATTAGCAAAACATCAGAGGTAAAGGTTTATGTTAAATGTAACAGAGACAATGAGAAATCAAGTTGATATAGTTTGTGTGCTGATAAAAAAATCCTCATCTGTTTTGCATTCACATATGGAACATATTCCCCGGGGAGAGCGAGCGACATATTTTTAGGACACTATTTCATCTTAGCAAATCAATGTACAGGCTATTAAAAATCCATTTTTCCATGAATGATAAGTGTAATTACATCTCTCTTGCAATAAAAACTAGTGCTTATTAAATGTAAATATTTAACAATGATTAAAATACATTTGAAGGAAACTTTATAGCTTTAGTTTATATGTTCCCATCTGGGTTGCCTTTCCTAAGCCACTATACTTTTTTGGAGAGTTATTAAATTATTATTTGGAGAAGGACTAACACTCGGCGTGTCCCTTGCTTCAATTTTAATTTCATCCCCTTTCGGAATTTATTGAAGTCTGGTGAGTTTTAGGATTCGGTCAATGCACTATTGTATTTGTAGAGCTGCATCGAGGGGAAAGTGGCTTCACGAGGTAGGAAATGCCACACTGACATGTCTTTTGTGTGTCCAGTTTTGATGGCCAGATATAGTTTCCTGACTCCACACGCTCCAGCTCTCATTTGTTTCCAGAGGAAGCAAGTGGGTTCCTGAAATGGGTTCCTCCAGTTTTACGTATGGCCCTTCTGGGGCTGTTTTAAAAGTAAGTTTCAATAAAAGGTCCAGCCTTACAAATTGCAGATAACATATAAGCAGCATTAGGGGTGTGAGTCGCTGGCCCTGGGCACAATTTGTGGCTCTACAGGCAGGACAGACCCTTCACAAAGCGACCTAATGGGATTACTCGAGAAAGGAATTCCTGGGTAACCAAGGGTTTGTCAGATCCAAAAAATAAACCCCGTTTCCAGCAAAAATTTTCCCTATGGAAGGTCCTTTAAAATTAAAAAATCTTCCTTATGGAAGGTCCTTCCGCGGGAAGCATCCCGATAGATTTTAAGAGAGTTGAAGTCAGTTTTCTATAAAATCCTGCAGTTGATTTAAAAGTTGCATTGCAGGGATATAAACTACTACACTGCCATGGAACGGCTTAAATACTTCCAGAAAGGACACCGCTCCCTGTTAAATTTTAATAAGCTCTTGATATAATTTGTGCTCAGATGTGCTGCTTTCACCCCGATCACTTTTACAAGGGCCACACTCTTCCAGCGACCCCAAATTCTCTCGCAGTGTTTTCCTTTTTTAAAGGAAACTCGTGCAAAGTTCAGCTTCACACTCAAGATCATTCCAAAAAGCTGGAGTTAATTTTTAATTTGACGAGTCATTTTGGTCATGTAAGCAATATCACCGAAGTCAGTTACTTACTTGAGAGGGTGTTAAGGGGATCAGGCCGCTGAGAGCTCATTAAAACTCCTGATCCTGCAAAGAAGCAGGAGCTCAAACCGCTGCAGACTTTCTCAGAGTCACCAGATGCCCTTTATTGCAAAAATCACGCTGAAAAAGTCACTACCTGTATAATTTAAAAATAAAAATAATTTAAAAAAAAAAAGAGAGAGAGAAAAACTCTGTAGCCTTGTCCGACGTGTTTAAAAGTAACAAAAAACTGCCCCAAATTTCTCATTCAGGAGCGAGCCAACCACACCAACACCCAGCAAGGAGGGTGCTCATGCATTTAAAACATCTTTAGAGTTGATATCCTCCTCCTTTCAGTTTATTAAACTCCTTTAGCAACTCCGAGATGCTGCGGTAGAGAAAGGCTCAATGTCTGTGTGTGGTTTTTCAAATCGTTTTCTCCGAGGAGGAAAATTTCTCTTTAAATAAATCTCCCTCCTTTATTGCAACTCAAAAAAAAACACAAAACCAACCCACCACGCAAGGAAGAGGCTATTTATTTCTGAAATAACACACAGGACATCATTTCACAACAGTATATTCAGTGGTTTAAGTTACATCTGATGAAAGGAAAATTAATTTAAGGCAGTGATTTTCCGCAAGATAAACCTTTGGAAAATAAAGATTTCTCCTAGAGAAAAATAAATAGTAGTAACACAAAAGGGCTTGGCAGTGTGGGCACCTTTAATTGCTTGTTTAATTAAACAAAACTAAATTTCCATCAACTAAATTTCCATTTATTTATTTTTGACATATTTTTGGTCATGAAAAATATTGCTAAAAGTTAGAACCTACATTTGTTGGTTTTAATTACTGACGTATTTTTCCTACAAGAGCAAACAGCACCTCTTACACACAATAATGTCAGAATAACGCAGGCAACCTCTCCTGGTGACTTTTGTAGCCCTAACACAAGACAAATATTTGTATATTTTTGGCTGTTCCTGATGCCATTGAAGCCAATGGGGCACGAACCCTGTTGGGAGCAAGAGCAAGTGCTTTCTGATACAGATCTGATGAAATAATTTAAGGCAATCAGTTTTCTAGTATTTCTGAGTCATTTTCACACAGTCATTAAACATAAAACACAGTCAGATGCGCGTGCACAGTCAGAAAGCTCATACGTGTCCACGTGAGCTTTAAGTTAAAATCCCCTAAATATGCAACAATTTCTCAAATAACATCAGGTACCTGTGGAAAATTCTGCTTGTCTTAATAATCAGCCCTATCTGTATATTTTACATATACAAGTAATTTCATCAAAGTCATCATGTCTGCTTGTCAGGGTGAATTAAGAAGGACTGACTCAAATAATACACTATTATTTAGATCTTGGACACAAGGCTTTATTACCTGTGGTCTCCCTCAGATTTAACTTCTCATCACACGTGTTTAAAGTGCAACGTCCCCTAAAAAATCTAGTTTGCCTTTAGAAAAATATCCTTTCTTCTTCTTTTAGATTTTACATTTTTGGATTCATTATTCCTCTCTCCTGTCTTATAAACTAGCCTCCTGGAGGTGCTTTAAATTTTAAATACAAAATAAAAGCATGCATATATTCTGCATGCATACATTGGAAATAAAAGAGCATGAGGCTGTTTTGACAAGCATTCAAAAGGGGAAATCATTGCCTTCACTTCTGTCCTTTGTTCCCACAATAGTTTCCCGAATTTAAAATTGCAACCCAGTGTTCTGGCTTTAACCCGTGTGCTTCGCTCTGGCCGAAGCTGCTTTCATCTCTTTCCTGACAAAAATTAAGTCTCAGCCTGCCGGCGTTACCGGGTACTTTCAGCACGGCTGGTAATAATGCCCTTTCCATAATTCTATAATGGCAGATTTAGTACTGAATAATTATACATTATACAGAATAGCAACTGCCTATAGAAAAAAAAAAAAAAAAAAAAGGACCTGATACAAGCTCTCTAAAATCGTGGTTATTTTTTTTTCTGGAAGCTGCATTTTGTGAATGTTGAATAAATGTAAAGCTGATCCAAAGCACATTGGTGACACAGTTCTGTGCTGCGTCGATGTTCATCCCAAAGAGAGCCCGAGGAGATGGGCACTGTGGTCCCGGGTGTGAGGGCTGAAACTCTCCCTCCCTATTTTCCTATTTGATCCTGCAGAGGTAAGGGTAAAAGTGTCTGATTTAGGTGGAAAATTTGCTGAAGGAAGCAGCTACACCTGTATTTCTCTGCGCTGCCTTCCCTGCGCGGGGCAAATTTGCGATGGCGAATACAGGAGTCAGCCCAGAATTTGCATTTTTGTTGAATAAATCATCTGCAACCAAAACCTTCCCATCCCCAGGCTGCTCGTGGCGGGCGACAGCAAAGCCCAGGCCGCTGAAACCAATTTACCCACAAACGGGGAAATTCCACCGGGCTAATAAACCCTTCTCATCCTAATGAATTATTTCATCACTTCGTTGTCTATCGGTTTCTCCCCGTGCTTCACAGTGACAGAGTGATTTAATCCGTGCTTTTCTCCAGCAGAGCCCGGGATGTTTAGACTTTTCTCTGTGCCTTTTATACCGTTGGGTTCACCCTCCAGCCGAGGAAGAGGAGGGGGTGAGCCCAGACCTCCGGCTGCAGACACTGGGGCTGTCACACACTCCCTGTGACTGTTTGCTGAGAGTTTTTAACATCTCCCTCAGCATCCACCGCTCTTCCGTAGGATTTTAGGGAGTGGAAGGGGGAACGCAGGGAGCAACAACATCAAACCTCTCTCTTGAACCATTTGCTTCTTGAAAAACCTGGGGAATGCCTTTAAATGTGACCGAGATTTCTGGCTTCTTGATGGCAAAACGCTAAAAGGGGGATGCTTTCATCTTGCTGTATAGCCCCAAGTTCAGGGCTTAAAGCTGAAAGCTTGCAGTTCCAGTTCCTGCTCTTTTTTTTTTGCAAGGATTTCTGACAGGACGTAATGTAGCTCGCAGCAGCATTAATCCCCCCGACAGCCCCTCCACCGCTGACACCTCCCCGTACCACCCAGGCTCTGCTGGCCCAAGGCTGGCGGCAGGAGGAGATAAGGCACCCCCCAGCTCCTCCGAGCCCCTAATTGCTCCCATTTATTGCCGGTAGGAAATTTGGGAGAGGGCCCAGCCCCGGTCTTTCCCGCCTTTCGCCGCCAGACGAGCGCTTTCAGCAGCCGCAACGTCAACCCCGGAATTTTTTTTTTGCCCTTAAAACCCAAAGGAGCTCCCCCTGCCCGGGGAGGGAGATTGAGGAATCCAGATTTATACTGCTGCAATTAAGGGCAGAATTTTGGCCCCCAAAAAAATCCCGCTAGCTGTAAACAGCCGGGCTGCAGGTCAGCGCCGAGCGCGCAGCCCGGGATTAACGGCTGCTCGCTGCTGGAGCAATTATCTTCTGGCAAAGCCAAAAAAACTCCCTCGTTAAGCAACCGGGGGGCTCTCAGTACTCTGCCTTACACCTGTAAAATGCCACATAAGGCCACCAAACCAGAGAAGTATTTTTTTTTTAATTTTTTTCTCCTAGAGTTTCACTGAGAGAGCAACTTAGCGAGCAGCGTGTTCTTAGTATTATTTGGAAAATAAATCTTCCCAGCCCCTGAAGAAGAGCTGAGGTTGAGCGGAGTGGTCGGACCTGATGTTTACCAGGAGAGTTGACAAGGCTGGCAATAAAACCCTGGGTAACGATGGCTCCAAAGAGTTACATTTGCTTTGGAATGTACTTTTTAGAAAAGCATGAAATTTTATGTAGAAACAAGATCTATAACCACCTATATAAAAGGAAGGGGGTTTTAGTGCCTCTGAGGATGATGGACTGTGTTCTGTGCTGCTACTGCGGGACAGAGCTCGTACAAGGGCTGTGGGATCAGAGCTCAGTGAGTAATTCAATATTGGTTCTTTCATAAGCTTTGTCTTCGGTGAGCATAAAATATGATTTTCTTGAATCAATTTATTATATGACTTTCTGTTTTATGCCAGTCTCCCCCTGACAGACTTATTCTTAGCATTTGCTGTTGGAAATTCAAGCTGGTTTGGTTTCTTTGTGCAAATGTGCTTTCAGAAATTATTTTCTTTGCCTTTATTTTTTTTCTGTAGTGTTTGCGTACAATTCCTTGTTTCCATGACTGTGTCAGTCAGAAAAGGGACTAAGGCACAGGACAGGTAAATTCACAAATTAACTTGTAAACTTGAAATAGAGATGAAGGAGGAATGTTTTTGTGGCTTTATAACGCTTTATAACTTTGTGGCACTTTATAACAAACATCCAGCTTAATCCTCAGACTCTTCACAGAGAAATGAGGAGTTTTCTTCAAATACCTCTCCCCAGTTCTTACTCCTATTCACAACACAATTTAACAAAAGCTCAGATTTTACCGCTGCTAATCCTCAGACTCTTCACAGAGAAATGAGGCGTTTTCTTCAAATACCTCTCCCCAGTTCTCACTCTTATTCAGGACACAATTTAACAAAAAGCTCAGATTTTACCACTGTATCCAGGCAAAATTCCCCTTAGCAGAGATACAAGATTTACCCAAGTAAATCTTGAAATATTGAGGATAACAGTCCTCTTCTCCAAATGCAGAGTGAAAAGCGTAATTAATGACGCTGGGTAAAACTCCAAATTAACTTAAATCAGGGCAGGATTGGGAGGGAATACGGGAATTTACTTATCTCCTTAGGCAAAAGCTCGGCTTTCCTGAAAAGAGCAGTCACAGGAACAAATGGGATCAATTTTAATTTTTCCAACCCCTCCCATTTCTCTGGGATTTCCAGCTCCGATGGGGGAGAGGGCAGAGCCCGGCCGGGCGCTGGGGCTGGAGGAGAGGGGTTGCTCTCCAGCCTCCAGCTTTCCAAACCCCCCCTTTTATTTTATTTTATTTTTGCCTTCCTCCCCATGCTTTTTTTCCAAGCCTCAGATGCTGGAGGGATGTTTTCTGCAAGCAAAGACCCGAAATTCTGCATAGAGGAGCCATTTGAATCGACGGCGTAAGGCTGGGCTGCTCCTCTACGCGAGACACAACCGTCCCCGTATCCCCGTTACTATAGGAGCAAAATACACGTAAATATTTAGGTGGATTCCTTCCAAGTGCAAGGGGCAGCTTCGGAAAAAACCCGCGGCGCCCTGATTTAACGTGATTTAACACAGGTGGAAACCTCAGGCAGGTGAGCAGCCCCCCTCTCTGTGTTTCCCCCCTGCTTTGGATTTCACGCCGGGCGTGCAAATGCCAAGCTGTGAGATGCTGAACACAGACCGAAGGGACTGTGGGGGCTGCTGTCTGACTGCTCAGGGGAATAATCCCACCAAAGCCCCGTAATAAATGTTTGCAGGATCAGGGCCTTGGAATGATTTGGGAGAAAGTTTCCCTGGTTTCTTTTGTTTCTTTTCAGGCCCCGAGTGACAGATGACATGTAAGAGTCAGTCCCTAAAGATCCCATGCATTACGGACAGACAACAGCCATAAAATCCTCCCTTGCCTACAGGTCTTGTTACTCTTTAAAAAAAAAAAAGCTAAAAAAAAAAAAAAAGCTTTCCTTTTTCTGTAAAGCCTGAATTCATGTTTATGATGGTTGGAGAGAAGCTGGAGGAGGGCTGCGAGAGCCCTTCCCTTAGCTTTACCGTGTAAAGAAATATGGTTTTGGAACAACTGCTTAGCTGTTAAACTATTATTAGACAGAAGAGGACATTTTAGGTCAGGAAAAATTCAAGAAAACAAAAATTCTACTTATAAAAGAAACCTACAATTCCTATGAAAAAGGGCTGGATTTACCTCCCTGCTCCAACGGGTAACGATGCTAAAATGTATCCTGGGTGGCTTTAAACAGAATTTAAATGGCTCTTTATCGCCTGTCTCTATTTTTTTAACTGGAGATAAATTGGTTTAAGTCATTTAGAGCACAGAGGTTTTTGCCTGATATTAGTGTACGGAGCGGCCAGTTGTCTCTGTGCTGTAGTTTATTCATTGTTCTGGAGAAAAGTAACAAATATTGGCTACTCACCAATAATTGTTTGAGAAAACCAGATTTTGGCCACGTTGTTAGTCCTTATATAAGCAAAAGGGGCTGTTTCTAAAACACTGCACTCCTCCAAACCAGGCATACAGATGGTATTTGTACTAATCAAGCAAATTCTGCCCTCCGTGACATCCGCACAAAGGCCACTGCCAAGTTTGCAGCCAGACACTGCAAATTTATCCCATTTGGGAAGTTTTGGACACTGGAGAGGTACACCAGCACGGGTAGAGGTGCTCATTTTCCCCTCCCCAAAGTTTCCCATCAGGGAAAACAGAAAGGAAACCTAATAAATCCTCCAGTGGCATGTACCTTGTTGAGCCCTCAGCTCCAAACCCCTTTACAAATCCCTCCAGCCCTCCCCACTGAGCCAAACCACGCTCTCTCCCACCTGTGGTCCCCCCCTTTCCACTGGGAAGGGAATTCCTACATGGAATGAGGGTCCCTGGGGGTTGTGAGTGGTCTGATACCCTGCACCAGCAGCAACCATTGCCCCGGCGGGCGATGCACTGGCACAGCCCGAAGCTCCCCATGGCCAGCTTCAAGGAGAAACCCAACAATGGTGCACTGTGTTGAACGCCGTGCGCTGTGGGAAACGGAGAGAAGACAAATGGACTTTATTTTACAACATAAAGAACGTTACACCCTTTGGTAATACGTAACTAATAAATTAAATCCATTGAAAAACTGCGTTCTCTCCTATCCCCCTCACGAACGGAGCCAAAGCTGTAAAAATTCATGAAGGAGCCAGTAGCAGGCTGGCTGGGGTTACAAAATCTACAGAAACTGCTAAAAGTCACAGTTTTCTCCACGAAAAGTCATGGCCATAACAAATATACCACACAGCTTGCTCCCTAATCCATTCCCAGGGGGGCGCATTGTGTGGGGCTGAGCAGATCCCGATGTTCAGCGAGGTCTGTGGGTGGCAAAGGGACCTGGAGAGGAGGGGACTTGGGGACCTGATGGATGTGGGGTCCCACTGGGTGCAGGGTGCCGGGGGCAGGAGGGGACCCCGAAACGTCACCCGACGCTCTAGACCCGGGTTTGCCCCGCGGTGGATGACGCAGAGCTGGTGGTTGACTGATCACACTGGAAAACAAAAGCTCTGCCTGGGAAGAAAAGGGCTCCTTTTCATGTCTGTCCCCTCTGTCAGGCCAAAATTAATGACTAAATGCACCTTTCTCTGATGTTGTCCATCACGCAAATAGTGGCGGGCAGGAGTCAATATGAACTTTAAACACACCTGACACAGGTGGCTTTTGCCTTTTCAATGCTTAAATGGCCACTGGCCAACAATTCACGGCGCAGCATAAAGGAATCCTTGTGGCGAGCAGCCTTCCCTCTGTTTATATTTGTTATTCCAGAATGAAGCTATTCATCGGGGCTGAGATGAAACTGCCCAGGTGAATAACTTCCTCAAACCCCTGGCTCCTGCAGGAGCGCGACCAAAATCAACTGCCAAATGAATGTGGGGTGTGAGATGGAACGGCAGGGAGAAAGGCCAGGAATTAGAGACACGCTGGAGAGGAGGATGCAGCCCTCAGGAGATGCTCAGTTGCCCCCAGCATCCTCATCGTGGTGTCTCTCCCAGGTTGAACCACTGCCCTGGGCATTTTTATCCAACCACTGGGTCTTCTCCTCATCCTCTGGGCCATGTCCTTCTGCCAACGGACCAACACTGTCACAGGCATGGACGGAAAAAATAAATAAATCAGTGAATGATATTATGTTTCCTGAATTTAGGAATCAATCTGTGGGTTTTTTCCAAAAAAAAAAAGCCATCTGAAATAAAATTCAGGCTGATCTCAGAAGGGCTTCAAAGGCGCTGCTTTTTTTTCCTGTAAAGCAGTTGCATCTTATCTGCAGGAAAACAGACATAACCCTCCTTGGTTGTACTTCATCCTTCTGCAATTTCAGTGCAAGCCTGTGTGTAATTTCTTTTCTTTTGGATGAAGCATATCCTATTCGAATATCATTTAATCAAAATAAAAAATAGATTGCACTGTATCCAAAAAAGATATACAGACTAAATATTTTGGTGCAGAGTCACAGAAATAACTGTAAAGGGGAATTTGTAAGCAGTTTGGGAAGTTTTCTTTCGGCTTATACACAGAGAAATCTTTACATACTATCGGAGTTGGGATTAATTTATCACCGAGCCCAGGAACTGTTCCCAATCGGAATTAGCCACAGTAATGTCTGGAGCTGACAAGCACAGCTGCAGCGAGCTCCCTCCTGTTTATTATTGTACTTTTTCTTGTCTTTTAACAGTTTGCACAATAATGGAAGAGCAGGAGCTAAAACTGCTCATCTTCCCTCTACCATTGCAATGAGTTCATTAAGGCGATAAAGCACCTTAAAAGCTGGTTTTTAAGCTCGTGATGGGCTCAGTGGCAGGCGCAGAAAATACCTGTATGTTCCTAAGTCTTTTCTGGCTGTTCTTTTGGAAAATCTCTGAACGCTGAGTACAGAAGATTGCATTCAGACTCACCTTCCTGTATTGTTTCATTCCTGTTTTAAAGCCTGCTTTGGAAAATAGTTGTCTGCAGCAAAGGGCTGGGGGTACAATCCTTTGCTGCATGGGGAACACAAGCAAAAGGGAAAAAAAGAAGGAAACTTGAATTTAGCTGATATATATATATATATTTCAAATATTGCGAGTAGTAGAAAAAGTGTATCAAGTGAGGCAGCTGGCAGAGAGATGGGATATTATGGCAGCAAGCAGTGTTTTATTTTCCTTCATGTTTGTGCAGGATGGAAGTCATTCTGCCTCTGCAAAGCAAATGTACTGACAGCATGAAAATCTTATTTATTCAACAAGAAATTCTCATAGATCAAACTGACAGGTTATCAACTGGTATGTGTTAGAACTTCCACGCAATGTGCATGGTCAAATCAGCCCTCGGGAGTCACAGAGGGTCTCTCCCTTGGCTGTGGGCAAGTCTCCGTGTGGGACCAGTGGCCACATGAGATCTTTAGGGCTTTGCTGTGGCTTCGGGCCAGTGCACCCAGTTTTTTTTTTTTCTTTCCCATGGGAAGATGGGAGCAGGGCAAGAAAGCAGGTCTGACATCTGTCTCACCTGCCACGGAGTTGGGAGACAGCCAGGACGTGCATCTGGACCGGGGACTTGGAAGCAATTCCAGGTCCTGTATTTTAGGCATCATAATAGGTCAGTAATGCATTTCTATCCTCAAGTTCATTTTCAGCGTCACATGTGCACTAATTCAGCTGGAATACATCCAGATTATCTATCCATTTACACAAGAAAACAGCCAGAGGCAGAGCAGCCCAAGAACAGAGAGCGCCGGTGACTGCCAGATGTCGCGCATCCCTCAAGATGCTCATTTGGCCAATAGCCCTCATCCTGCCTGGCCCGGCCCAGGCCCCTCTGCCAGACACCAGCCCCAGTACCTGCCTGCTCAGCAGCGAGCTGGGGACCCCCTCTGCTCCCCACCTTCCTGACCCTATCCTCTGCAGGGTTTTGGGGAGTTGCGGAAGGGCAGAAGCAACGGGGAGGGCTGGAGAAGAAGAGGGAAAGAGATTGCAGAGGGACAGAAGTGGAGGGAGATGAGTTTCTTCTGGTGCTTGCATCCTCGGGATGCTCACCATGACCTTCCTCCCAAGGGTATCTACCCTGTCCTACCTGTCTCAGCCTCTCCTGGAAGGACCTGTGCTGTTAGCCAGGCAGGGCTGGCTCTGAATTCCTGCTGCTCCCCCAGGTGGGAAAAACCAGAATTAACTCCGGAGCAGCCGGCAGAGGTAAAGCCCTTGCCCAGAAAGCCAGGAACTGAGGAAACACTTCCCCACCTGGTCCTTCTGACAAATCCCTCTTACATGCGTGTGTGTGTGTGTGAACTGCTGATTCAGACCGATGCTAAATTTGCTCACCGTTTTCCATCACGTATAACAACATATTCCCCTCAGTGCCCCAGGGGATTAGGATATTCCAAGGATGTTGCTAATGATTTTATACCCGCAGCTCACCAGCAGTTCAGCTCAGCAAAGCTTAAAAGTTTTTTTTTTATTTGTATTTCCAATTATAGAAGAAGGAATGGGGAAAAATATTGGTTGAAACAGAGAATCGGCTGGAAGGGGAGCAGACTCCGGGATTTCTTTTGGTTGAAAAAGCTGTGAAAGAAGAGGGATGAAGTAGTCTGGCAGAGCAAGGAGAAGGAAAATAACTAAATGAGATTGCTCGTTAAGGGGATGGGGAAGAAAGTGAATTGTCTTATCATCTTTGCCTCTCTGTCCCACTTTCTCTCTGACAGGTCACTGCAAATATGTCGGTAAGGGTATATGGAGAGACACGTGCTGGTCCTCGGTCCCCCGGGTGGCTGCAGGATTGGGGTGGCTGCTCTGTGCTCAGACGGGCAAACCCCCTGTGCCTGGGGGGTCGGGGGGCTGGGTATTTGCTGCTTTGGATTCTCTTGCTTTTCAGAGCAAGGAACAAGCAGGTGAGCAAATGAGCTGGGGGTTCGGGTTCCTGCATCCCTGCCAACCAGCATTGCTGAGCCTTGGAGTGAACTTGCACAGCATCCCCCTGTTCTCTTGCTTTTCAGAGCAAGGAACAAGCAGGTGAGCAAATGAGCTGGGGGTTCGGGTTCCTGCATCCCTGCCAACCAGCATTCCCCCGGGTGGCTGCAGGATTGGGGTGGCTGCTCTGTGCTCAGACGGGCAGACCTGATGTGCCTGGGGGGTCGGGGGGCTGGGTTTTTGCTGCTTTGGCTTCTCTTGCTTTTCAGAGCAAGGAACAAGCAGGTGAGCAAATGAGCTGGGGGTTCGGGTTCCTGCATCCCTGCCAACCAGCATTGCTGAGCCTTGGAGTGAACTTGCACAGCATCCCCCTGTGCCTTACCAGGAACAAGTGAACACCCTGGGCTGCCTTTTCCCCCCAGTTTCTGTTGGAGGGAAAGCCATGGGGACAGCACACTGGGGTGCACTGGGAACCCCGGGTGTCTCCGTGTTACACTACCCGGGAGGAGATGCCAATTAGAGCAAAGTCCTGGTGCTCTTTTGCTGCACAGACAGCAGAAAAAGGCTGTGTGCCTTCCCTTTGCTTCCACCACTCGGCTGCTTTCCTGTAGTTATTTTCATTTTAGCTGTATGCCAAGTTTAAGGCTTCAAGGATTTTCCTGCAGTGACCTCTAAATCCCTTCACTGGTCAATATGATGCATCACCATTCAGTATAATATCCTTCTGTCTGGTTTGCTGGCCCCAGACTTATTATTTTATGTTTCTCCACATTAAACTGCATTTTCCATTCACTGGCCCAGGCAACCAGTGGATTCAAATCCCTTGTTCCTCGTTATTTGTTCCCTCTCCAATTTTGTGCCCTGCACAAACTTTGATAGTTTGTGGAGGTATTTTCATTCAAGTCATTTGCAGGTATTACAAATGAGGGAAGTCCCTTGGTGTTCTCATTTGTTGAGCCTTTACAATACAGGATTACCTTTTCAAAGGAGGACGCAGTGGTTTAGCAGCACGACTAGTGGGTATTAATAGATACCTCTTGGTACAGATCCTCTGAAAGACACTGCTGCTGTCACGGTGGCTTTCTCACCTTTGCACGGGTGAAGGCTGTAAATCAGAGCAAGGGCTCATGTCTTTTGCTAAAATTGCTCTGGAGTGTAAGGTCTGTGAAAAACAGAGAAAGAAATAGGGAGAGAGAGTAAGGCATGAGGACCAGTAGCTGATTAGGGAGTGGGAGCTATGGGCAAACAGGAATTTGCAGCACCTGAGGCTCTCAGGTGCAAAGGGGAACTTGGATGTGAAATATGGAAAAGATGGGAAAGGAAATATTTTCCCTCTATCCATGTGTTTATTTGACCCTGTTGTGTGCATCACCATCGCTATCAGCCCTGCTCCTGCCTTTCATCCTCTGCTGGGTATTTCCTCATGTTGCAGTTGAAAAAACTGAATCGCAAACCCAAAAGCTGCAAAATTTCCTGGAGCCCCTCAGCTGGATGTCCTGAGCCCAGCCCAGTGCCACCGTGGGAGCAAGCCATGGCACAGCCCACCAGCCCCACCACTGGACCACAACGATGGTCCAACCCAGGCTCAAGCCCAGATTCCTTATGGATATTTGCAGCCACCTCGGCACCAGAAAAGGAAACAAAAATGTCTCCCCGTGAACCGTGCAGGTTTTATTAAACATGTGTTTTGGTTCGAAGCCAAACGGCGCTCGGTTGTTTTATCACTGTTTATTCCTGTCTTTCACAGCCTTTATCAGTTATCCACATCAGACCTGTGAGCACTGCGAGGGCTGAGTCACACAAATAGTACTTTTATCTGCAGTCAAATCTATAATCAGGCAACAACCCCCCCTCATTTCGCTTCTATTTAGAGTCCCAACTCGGGCTCTTAAAGAAAAAGGGACTTCACAAAGGAATTTCAGTAATTATCCTCTCCCCTCCGTCCCCCAGATGTTGTTTTGTATGATATAGGTACCTGTGGATACTTGAAAAGAGCACTCAGAGCTGCCGGCTCTTTAATGGAAGACTTTTAGGAAAGTGAACTTTAACTTTTAAACTTCCCTATGAAAAACAGATCCATGTTAAGTTTGATACCATTTGCCTCAGGATGATCTCAGCTCTTAAAATATGATGGTTTTAGTCGGATTAAGAGCCTATATTGTTGCTGAAGAGAAAGAAGGGTGCCTCTTTAATTGCAGCTCAAATCTACCTAACAATTGCCACATGTTGAACAAGATTTAAGAGTTATTAAATATGAAAGCCACTATTGCTCCTCCACCACGAGCAGCCTTTGTTTTTTAAACCTGGAAAGCACTAAGTAAAAGGGGGAGGAAAATGTAAAAAACAAACCAAAAAAAACCCCTACTGAAAATCTTTAATCTGGAGAGGCACGTTTGCTTTCCGTGAAGGCTGAAGTCACTGCAGTGCATTTCTCTCTCCAGCAGCATCTGCTGCACTAACTGAAACAAACTCCTGGCAGGTCTGGGAATCTTATTGCTAGGAAAAACTCAGTAAAAATTCCCAACAGTTATTGGGGCGCTGCCATCTGTTACCTGAGGTTATTTGCAAGTAATGGGTTGATAACTTGACCAGAGCTGTGCTAAGCAAAGTCTCCTCTGACTCTGGCCTTGGGTGTAGCATCTTGGGTCGTGGCAGAAGGGCTCCTGTACAGCAGACACACTGGGGACCCCCATCTGTGAAGTCTTCTTTAAACCTCTCCTGCTCCTTGGTCTTTAAAAAGAAAAAAAAAGTCCTCAAATGTGGTGTTGTGTTTTGTTTGTTTTTTTTTTTTCTTTTGTATTTGTGTGATGAAGGAGCAGCCTGAAAATTGAATTATTACTATTGCAGTGCTTTCACTTGCCATTGTGTTGCTGAGTAGATCTGAAATGCCTGAAAATCAGCAACAGTCCTGGCTGCCATCTGCTCTGGGGAGATAGCTCTGGGCTGATGACTGTCTGGACCTGCTTCTCTCCCTTAGGGCCACAAGTCCCTGATGCCCTGGAGCACAGCAGCAGCCAGACACAAGACTAACTCGCTGTTGATGCCATCAGTTTGGGTCACTTGGCTTTGCAAACTTGACCTAAGCCTGGGTACCAACCCCAGGGTAGGCAGAAACCATCAGGCAGGGCAGACCCCTCACCCTCTCAGCTGCTGGGGAGGGGTTTTAAGCAGCGGGATGCTCAGGGTCCTTGCTCTGCTGAAGAGATGCTTCAGGAATGTGGCTGTTTGGGAGAGCTCTGTACTCACTTTGCATCCCTCCGTGCTGGAAGTTACTCATGGCTGTTTAGGACGTTGATCCCTGCAGTAGCTCAGCTGGATGGATGCCAGAGCCCTGACACTGGTCTGGAAGGATCTTCAAAGTGGAGAGCGCTCTCGCCTTCCCCAGCTGTGCTCAGAACAGCCCGGCTCCTTCAAGGCACTTCTACCCCTTGCTCATCAGTGTGAATTTTCCACTGAGTCTGAGGCATTCTTTTCCCTTTTCATGTTAGGGATAAATCTCCTGTGGACAGAAGCTCTGCTGGGCTGTGGTGGTGCCTCTCTGGGAATGGTCTGCATGGCCTGAGCCATCAGCTGCAGTCCCAAAGCAACAATCCAGCACGTCTACTCAACTAACCGAGACAACTGTGTAGGAGGCGAGAGCAGACATAAAATAGGTCAAGGCAACGAGGGGTGTTTCTATAAATCATCTGTTATAACTTGTAGAAAGCTAATGTTGGGTCAGATGGAGAGTTACAGCTACCGCATCTGCAAAAAAATCAAGGGAAAAACTAAACCATGATTTTCAGAGGTCAATGATTAAATTTCTTTTCAGATGTTAGCCCCCTACTCTTTTTCCGTTGTGCTTGATAGTATTTCAGAGACATCTTCAGCCTCTAGCAGCAGGATTTTAAAGTTATGGTAATATAGTTTTCATACAATACATTATTCATTTTTCTAGCTCTCCGTTTAGCAATCCTGGCAGCTAAGTAGGATGGTATAGTTTAGGGCAGGGGCCACTGCAGATCTCTGCAGTCTGGCAGGAGAACTCGGTTAAGCCTCTCAGGTTACAAAGGAAAAGCAATTTTCATTTTCCCTCCTGCTCAGCAAAGTAAAACCCAGCTCCTAATTTTCAGCGAAGAAATCACAATGGTTGGATTTCTTGTGTCTGATCTCAGACACACCCCTGTAAATCTGGAGACGCTTACAGAGCTGGGAACCCAGTTCCCTCTTTGGCAAGGTGTAGGGAAAGGGGAAAGCAATTGGCTTTCTACCATGTTTTAAAGCTTCCCTTTCTATAGGGGTAACAGAAGGCATTAATTCCTCCCAAGCGTCTTGTACTGGCTCAGCATTGCCCCCCAAGATATCTGCTGGGGAACGCTCCTGCAGCACGTTCTCCAGCTGTTTCCAACTTGTCCTTGCCACGGCTTGATGTCACCTCTTCCCTCTCCTCCAGCTCCCCTCTTGCAGACCTTGCCTTGCCATTGCTGCCAAACATCAGATGAGCTGCTCACGGATCCGAGTCCTAGCTGAGGGGATGGAGACATGAAAGAGGCAAACCTTTACCTCAGCCTAAATTCTCCCCCCAGAATTACAATTTGTGCTTACGAGGCAAAATTAAGCCCCTTCATTCTTAGAGTAGGTGGGAGCGTTGTTTAGAGCATGGGATTGTGGTCAGGACTCCCAGGTTCTGCCTTTGACCATTCTGCTGTGTCTCCTTGGATTGCGCTTCCCCAGACACGATCATGGTGTTTTGGAAATTCCTTTGATCAACAGGACCAACTTTCAGAACAAACTCAAAGCTTTATCCTCTTATCCATCCCCACGGTAGAGCTGGAGAGCCGAAAGAAAGATTTCTTGATTAATCGCCACGGGAGAGGGAAAATTTAGGGCATTCAGGGAATAAATCAGTTTTCCTGAACTTTCACTCTTTGGCTCCATCCTTTCTCCCCACAGTAAAGCAGATCTTCAGTTGTGGTGCTAACAATTATGTGGACAGGGAATTGGCATTGTTTCTTCTTCTTTTTCTTCCTCTTCATTTTCTTTTTTAACTTTTTGACTTTTCTTTATTATAAAATTCCAACTTCCAGCTGACCCTTGAATAATTGGTTTTGTTGCAAGGGTTATTTGAGGTCTAAATGAGCCCGATGACATCTGTTTAATTTTAGATGCCTGGAAAATGTTCTAAAATTAATGAAATCCAAATGTATGACAAACTAATAGAACAATTTTATTTATTAAAAAGGAGGTTAAAAATAATTCTAAACATTTCAAGAAAACAAAAGAGGTGAATGGGATTTGTCATTGTTTAAATTGTACTTATTATATTACATTTCAGTGAAATGCCCTCTCGACCTTCCACAGTTTGCTCGATTTCCTCGTCAGGCTCCTTCCAGCTAATTTGCTTTGACATAAACAAAAAGAAAAGAACTCAAGAATCAAATGCAGTCGTCCAATATTTGGGGTCTCGGTGCTGATTATAGCCAGATACAAATAAGAATGAATGGAACTTGCTAAAGGCAGGACCATGTTATTAATTCTTCATGAACATTTGGATGGTCATGGGAAATGTATGAAGCCACACAAATCTCAGACGTGTCACAAAATGTAGCTTGAGCGCTCATTCCTCTTAAAAATGTGTAGCTGAAATGCACAATTTGCCATTTTCCTCTTTAGGAAGTTTTAGTCCAGCTCTTTGTGCTGCAGAAACGTTAGGTGGCTTAAGTAAGCAATCACAAATCACGCGTGAGGAGAGGTGATTTACCCATTTTATGCACTTGATTTGCTACATGTATTCTTTCGCAAGGAATGCTCAGCCAGAGGAATTACACAGGCATCATGGATCATCCAGGAGACAATTTCTGTTAACATTTGTAATATTCTCAGTGCAACTGGTGCTGGGATTGTAACTATTGCCTCTTGTGTGGCTTAAAACCCTCCAAATCAAATACAAATTACAGTTTGTGGGAATATATATACACACACATATAATCTATGTCTTTCTATAGGAAATAAAATAAAACAGACCAACATGGAGTTTTATGGTACGTTTCTCCACTAATAATATAAGCATATAAATAGCAGATTGGGCAGCACGAGTGACTCTGCAGGTAAATGTGATCTCGTCAATGAAGGAAGTGATAATTCTCACACACCTCCACCTTCACAAAGAAAATGAAACTTAATCCTGTAGATAGAGCCCCCCCTTTAACCTAATGGCACATCTCAGGAATATTTAAAATAGATTGTTTAGGAAAAGTTTTACTGCATAGAAACAGAACTAGAAACTAGAAACAGTTTGTGTTTCATTTACAGCTTCACCAGAAATGACAGTGACCGTGCCCCAGGTATGGCACCCGGGCGGTTCGGTGCAGAGCTCCTGAATCCAATGAACTTTCTGAAGTTGCCCACCTGGACTCCAAGGTCGCTTCTGAAGTTGAATTTCAACTCTACTCACGGACTACAGAAGTTTGAAAAGCTAGTACTAGAGTTAGGTACCTGGAAGCCTCTTAAAAATTATGGGGTGCAGAACTGCTCAGAAAGGGGGTCCGTCTAGATTGTCCCTTTTTGTTTCCACCCACCCTTTTTCTGAGCAAATAGAAATAAAAATCTTGCTGAAGATCAAATTGTTAATGATGCTGAAGAGCCATTTGAAAGTCAATGAGGAACCAAGACTGTAAATATCTTCTGACATTAGCCACACCTTCAGTTATCATGTTTGAGGTCTTCCATTTTGGGGGGCTTTTTCTGGTGGGTCTTTACAGTATCTTTTTGCATTGACTTCTCTGTGCTGAGTGAGTTTTTGACTCCTTGGTTGAAGTTGCCAGACAAATTCATTCATATTACAGGTCTGCTGTTGTACTCTGGCAATTTCCAATTATTGTTGAAGATTATCCCACTTTCTAGGTAAAGGTTACCCTCAGATGGTAACTAGTTACTGTCACTTACAAGCCAAAAGCTGTCTGACCTGTTTCCAAATTCTCTGAATTCTGTTGTCAGCTCATCTGCTACTTCCTCAAGTGGGTGTTTGAAAAGAATACCCCCACCTTGCATAGAAACGGCATTTTTTCATGAAATTCCAAGATTTCTGTAGGGGCAGGGAGAATCCACCGTGGTACCCGTGAAATCTCCCAGGTTCTTGAGAATCGGTGACTGTCAGCAGTAAATTAGGATAAAGCTGACAAATACATAAAAGATGGGTGGAATCAGAGCGATCAACATCATTCTGGAAGCTGGTTGTATTTGCTGTACTTATATCTGATAACAAAGTAAAACTATTTAACCGTAGTTTATTGGACATTTCTCTGTAGTACAGGTGCTGAGCTCCAGATAACTGCGTTACGTGGCTCAGTGCTTAACCTTATCGTTCCGTCATTTTTAGCTCAGTTGACAGAAGGATCACTGGTGTAGCTGTAATTGGAGTTTACAATGTTTGCAAGTATTAGGTGACTTGTAGCTTAATGCCATAACTATAGGGACAATAAATTACATGGTCATTAGAGGGCTTTAGCTATTCATATAGCATTAAGCGTAAGGAGGACAGTAACATTTCTCTAATAACACATAAAACATCTATTCCAATTAAAACCATAATAGGATAGACTTGGCATTATGTTACAGCCTCTCATGAATTTCACTGCTTAGAAATTATTACCGTTAAAATCATGGTTTCAAAGACTCACACACGGGGATAATAAATTCTCACAAGCAGGTTTAGGCGGAAGTGTTGTGCCCCCACGGAGGGAGGCCGTGTTTTAGAGCTCGTGAGCAAAGGTTTGAGGGGTTGGGTTTCTTGCCCTCCTTTTTTGTTCTCCATGTTTGGCTGACTCCCCAAACCAAGCGAGGCTTAATTAAAAGCAATTGAGCAAACAGAAAGCAGTCAAAAAAGATATTTCGAGGCTTTTATCTTCTTCTGGAAGCGGTGCTGCCCCTGTATAATACTGTGTGGTTTGCTGTGTTCTTGGGAGACTTATTGAAGGGATGTTGAAACCACCTTATTTTTAGATCTCGACCTGTTTTCTGTCCTTCATACGTGCAGGGTTTCTTTTACCCAAAGAGGGTAGCGAGAGGTAGACTTTGTCTAAGGAAGAGTTTAATGCAATATATTCTCCAGTGCTCAAAGACAAAGTTTTTACCTCTCTTTTCCCTCCCCGTTGGTGTCCCCAAGGACAGCACACAGCTGCTGTGTGTGTGCATTCAGACGTCAGAGCTGGGTATATTCATTATCCCAAGAGTACATTTCATTTATGTTTGAAGGTGTTGAGTCCTATGAAACTCAAGCATCTGTCTCACTACAAGGCAACAAGTACGTGCTTGTATGACCTTCCAGAAGAAGGCTGCTGGTCAGAATGGGACCCCCTTTCTTTACTTGAGATTAGGCCTCCTTGTTTGTTCACCAGTCACTTCATCCTTGTAAAGCTGTGTGAGATATGGAGCTGTTTGGAAGACAAACTGAACTGTGCTGCCTTGGTCAGTTCTTCACCCCTCTCTCCCTGCCCATCCTGCAATAACCTCCTCAAGTCTCGGTTGTTAAGATGGTTATAAACTTGCTGTGGGAGATTATGGGTTTGCATCACAGTTACACAAAGATTATTTGAAGTGTGGTTAAGGCGGACTAGGATTTATCTCCCAAAGCTGTTTCACAACAAGCACAACTACTAAAGACCTCATTCCACATTGTCAGGAGATTAGAAAGGAAAGTTAAATGGGTCCCCAGGGGGGAAAAATTAAACACCTTTTAGAAAACAAGAATGTTTATTGAAACAGAGTTGCAAGAATGATTAAGAGATTAATTGACTGTTTTTCCTCAGGAGTCTTCAGCACCAGACAGAAAACAACAGCAAATTAGCAAGGCTGAAGACACTATCAAGATGAAGAGAGTATCAGAGCCCTGTATTGGACTGAAAACTGCTCCTTTCCCTAGAGTTGCAGCAGACCACAAAACTAGGTGATGAAAAGGACAAAGCTGGCTATGTCAGAGACAAGAGTCACTCTGCAGTTCCTTTCCCAGTGTTGCCGTATTCCCATCCTTTTTCTCCCTCTCTCTTTTCAAAAGAAAATATTTGGTGGGTTTCTCGCACCCTTCCTCCACCCACGATCTCCTCTGGGAACCTCCAACAGCAAACCCACCCACTGGGAGCAGGGGAGACCGCCTCAGATTCAAATCTTCTTTGCCTGGACCATGCAGCATCGGTCTCCTAAGCTCTTGTATGGAGGGAGGAAAAGGGCTTTGCTCTTTCTTACTCCCAGACCTCAGGGAATTCATAACGTAGCAGCTCTGGCTTTGATGGCCAAGTTGCTGACACTGAGAACGTCTCTCCTTCATTGGAGAATGGAGACACACACAGCAACTGTGCCTTAAATCTCTGCAAGCACCAGCCCGTGCTGTAAAAATTGTCCTTCCTGCCCTGTTGAGGACTTGGGTGAACAATAGGGACTGGATAATTCCAATCAGCTGTGAGTTACATCCCTCTGACACATGCCTCCATAGTGGACCCCCCCCCCAGTAATTTAGGAGCTGAAGAACAATCTGCCCTGCTCTTCTCTACAAAAGTTTCTGGTATATAATAAAAATAAACAAAGAATAGTCTCCAGTGCACAGGCCAAAGATCTTATAGTTGCTGTAGGAAACATACACAAGTATCTTCTAATGGAAACAATGTGATGTCTTCTTGCATGTCCCGAAATTTTTTATTCTGTCATAACACTGGAGTCTCTCCACTCCTCTTCGTAAGCCCTTCATCCCTCTTTGCTAATGGTTTACAATATAGAACAATTTAACTGTATATATTGATGTAAATCATGTCACCTTCTCTGTGAATTATATAAAATAATTCATAGCGAAGAACTCATGGAAGGGTTTTTAAGGCTGCAATTCATCTTCTCTTTTCCATTACCTTGGGCAAGAATAAAAGCCAGATACAAATTTGGCTCTTTCCTTCGGAAAGGAAAAAATGTAGTTATTTAATATCTGAAACTAGCAGTTCCGCTTATTCATAAATTGGACTGTACAAGCTCTGAGGAAGGTGTGTTAGTCCAGACTCTCTCCACTGAAACCAGCCGAGAAGCTGCATTATCTTGGGAGTGGGGAATCCTGTCCTGTGCTCAGCCTCTGCTCACCAGATGCACCGGGTTCCAACTGGTGTCCTGGACTGGCAACCCCTTCCCTCAACCAGCATCCGTGGCTGAGAAGAAACGATTTTGTCATCTTTACATCCTCGTAGTTATTTGGAAAGCTTCCAGACTTCTTCTAAAGGAGTCATATTTTACTCGACTTGTATTTTCTCAGCCTCCAGTTGCCGACGCTAGCCCACAGGGCTGGCTCATTTGCACATAAGATCTACTGCTGAAATACGGGCACTTAAGCAAGTACCGGGCGTTTAAATGGTCCAATTTAGGTATATGAAATAAGACTTTCATACATTTTTTCTCGACCTCACCGCCCAAAAGTGAGATTTAGATATCCATTTAGGTGGCCACATCTGAGAAACTGGCACTCAAAACATATACAAGCTCATTAAGTATGCAATTATGGTCAACTAATTGTGGTGTTCCACACAGGGGCAATTGCTTGGATTTCCTGTGGGGAAAAATGAGCGTACGTCCGCTATGGAACAGGAGAACATTGAAACTGTGTGCAGCTGTACTTGTACGTACAAAATGCATGGAAAATCCTTGATGTGGGGCATCTGTGTTAAAACCAGGCAAGGACAACCCCAGAAACTCAGGTATTAGGAGTTAACATTATAATAGCACAACTTTTAAAATCCCTCCTTGTACTGTCACTTTAAATGTTTTATTGATTAAGGCCTAGATTACTTAACCTAAACCCCTATATTTATATTTAGCCAAGGTAAGTTATGAGTCACAAGTAATCCTTTTGATCCAGAGGTTGCCATGGGTCACCAGAGAAATGAGTTGAGTTATAATATCCTAGCAAACTAGCTGTGTGTACAGAAGAATAAATTAAATAAACTCTCCTTTAGAAAGCCTCAGTGAGTCCATACTCTGTTTCTGTTTAACCAGAAAATGTTGTGTTTGTTTTCTTTTCTCCTTCCATCTAAAACCAAAATGTATTTGTGATGACAGATGCAAATATAGTCGCTGGTGTTTCTAGCCAGCTGAATTGTCTCTCCACTCACGGTGTCAGCACTTCAGCCCTGTGCCTTGGCTGCTCCAGCTGAGGACTGAAGTCTTTAAAAAATAGGAGTGAATAAATTTCACTCAGGTGACTTCTCTGTGTTAAACTCCAAGTTGAAGTGGCCTCACTCAGGCGTGTTTGCCTCTGTCTGGTAAGGTCTGCTGTTCACTCCTACAGCCAGACAAAGCTGATCCTCATCATCTTCAGAACCTGAGAAGCACGTGAAACGCAAGCACGGGTCTAAACCTTCCCCTGTGTGTGCAGCCCAAATCTAGCCACAAGGCAGTAAGTTATTTCAGTTCTCAGGCAGGCCAAGTCTGCAGACCCTAATGAGAATAGGAATAATATTTTTTTCTTGCTTTTTATAGTCTCGGACCCTGTTAAATAAGGTGGTGAGTGCCCACAGCTCCCCTTCAAATCCTGCAGGCCTGTTCTAGCATTAGCATCTCTGCCTCCCAGGGGCTGTTGCCTGCATCACTGGCGGATGCTGAGAGCACCCTCAAGGCCTGTGCTGTTGTGTCTCTTCACACCCACCCCTGTCCCATGGTCCCCACACAGCTGGACCATGCACTCACAGCAGTGTGAGAGGACTGAGGTCTCTGCATACTCTGGGGAAGGATGCAGAGTTACTCCATAACCCTGCATGAAGCTGCTCTTGCAAGTTCTCTCTTTGGACACACAGGAAATTTTGTCTAAGGCCAGCCTTCTGGCAGACCCTGAGATTTAGTGCAGACATAGCCCAAGCCGTAGGTCTGAATTCGCTTTGAACTGAAATTAGTATCATAAACTAGCAGAGCCTTTTCCTTTGTTTGCTTTCTTTGGTGTGGTTTATTTTTGAAATGAATGCATATTTCCAAGAAGCATCTTGAAAATTTATTTTTATCGTGGAAATGGAATGCTTCCCGGCTTTTTTGAGTGTCTTGGTGTAAGCTTATGCCCTAGATCAAGTTAGTTTTAGCAGCTGAGTACCAAAACCATGGAGGAGAGATTGAAATGGATGTCACTTCCCAACCAAATCAGGTAGACCGTGCCCATATGAAGCTGGATGACCAGAAACTAAGGAGACTGTCCACCGAGCTCCTTTGACATAGTTTAGTAACCTACTGGGCAGTACGCGGAGTTGGTTGAGTTTGCTCAAAATAGAAGATACCTCCTATTCATCAGAAAACAGAGGATGAGTCCCAGATGTTCAACACTTGTGGATTACTATGGAAAGCAAATAGAGCAAACAATTTTTAAAGGACCTAAACAACAATGTCTGGTGTGGTTTAGATTCCTAACTTGCTAAGTGGGTGAGCGTCTGTTCATACCCAAAGAAGTGTGGGAGCCCTGGGGCTGTAAAATCATTGCATTGAAAACTCTCTGTGAGCTGGGACTATACATCACATGCAAGCGTGGCAGCCGACTGTATTACTTCAGCCTCTGAGTCTTCTCTTAACAAGTGCTCAAATTTTATGGTAGAAAAAAAAACCAGATTCATGAAAGAATCCGTCCCAGTAACTGGGGGAGACTGGGAAGAGTGTTGATCTCAGGGCTTTGAAGTACATGATTGTCAAAACTTCCAGTTTTTATTTATTTACTCCTCCATGCATATCAATATGTGGTTGTGTAATTTTACTGGGCTTAGTTGCACTTGATCTTTAAGTACGACTCAATGAAAGATTTGACCTTAAGAGATTTCCTGTTTCACAAATGGCCTGCTTCTGAAACAAGATAATAAACAAAGGAGTACTCTACTACCCCAGTTCAACAAATGGTTCCACATTTATAGCCTCCAGTATCCAGTGACGGAAGGTCCATTTTCTTCTTCTCCTTTCCATATACCACCACTATTTTCTTGTTCGGTCCACAGGAATCTGGATATCCATTTTAACCAAAAGTAGAGTTAGTACGGGTAAAAGTGTCTTCTACTTTTCGCCTTTGTGCATAGCTGAGGACCCCCTCTTTGTCTCTCAACAGCTTCTACTTTCTTTTACATGTTCTTTTTTCTCCACTTTCGGTGCTCAGTCACTGAGTCTAAGGTTAAAATATAGAGGAAGGAATCAACAGATCTGATCTACAACTCACAAAACCTCCCGCTTACATACTTCAGTGAAAACTCTATCCCGGAGCTGAATTCCTGTATTGCAATGTTCAGTTTTACAAGTTAATAGTTTGTCGTTTGCTTGAACACACAGGAACTCATTGGCAATTCATCATTCTGCCTTAGTTCCTTTCGTTGAATAGGCAGGTCCTGGTAAAGCTGACCTTTGCACGGGTTTAACGTTTCCCCTTCACACCTTCAAGGCTGAGGAGTCTCACCGACATCAATAATTAATTTTTGAACAAATACGGCACACCTTTTCCTATGGTTCCTCTCAAAGATAGGAGTCTTTGTGCATCGCAACAAGGATGTTATGAAGGGGGGAGTCCAAAGGACATCGGTGGGGACTGAAGTCTAAGATTCAGCCTGTCTCAGTGCAATGTTAATGCTGTGTCTCACCTCTCCTGTGCTGTCATGTCCTTCTGGGTGCCATAGACAAGACAGAAAAGTATGTGTGTGCGCTGCAAAGCTCTATACACTCTGGAGAGGTTGCACCAGCTGCACTGAACAACTAAATAGTTGCTGTGAGCACATGAAATAGCCATGAAGTCACTTTAATTGACCGGGTAAGCCAGAGAAGTTTAAAAAAACAACAAAAGATCCTCAAATTCTGCCCAAGAAAATTCCTAGTGGAAAAAGAGCCACGCTAGCACTGGAATTAAGCACCATCTCATCTTGCTTTTCTTACTTTCCAGGTGATGGAGGTGAGATGTAAGCCAGCTGAATGAAAGAGAAACCCTGTCTTCATTGACAACCTGGTGGGAACTAAACACTCCCACAGAGTGATGGAGAAAAGGGGAGAAGATTATCCATTAAAACAAAATATTTAGCTCTCCCGCTTGGCTGACCATTGCTCATCTCTACTTTACTGATCTGAACTGGTTCACCAGTATGGGCACAAACACAGCTTTAAACTCTTGGAGACCAAAAAACTTACTTTTTAAGTTTGAGAGAGAATGATGCACATTTTGAAAAGACATTTGCTAATTCTGCCTTGTCAACTTTGCTAATGTATATCAGCATGTGCCAGTAACTAAGAAAAAGAGCAGTTGAAAAAACAAAAGCCATTGCAGTGCAAAGGTAATATATCTCACCGTTTTCTTGTTTGCTATTTGTTATTACCATTTTTGGTCTTATGAAGGACACACAGACTAGAAAGCCAGGCTAGTTTTATTTGTCTTTACAATTATTTGTCTTACAATTATGTCTTACAAAAATGTCTTTACAATTATGATTTGTCTTTACAAATTTTGACTTAAATTCCTCTATTCCTGTACAGGAAGCACATTTAAAACATTCCCTTGAAAATTTGGGCAGAGTCCTGTGACCTGACTCCTAAACCATGCTGGCCATGACTCAACCTTGAGGGAGACTGGTCTGGGGAGAAAGGAGGAATCTGGACAACAGGTGCTCTTGTCGGCATCCGTCGGCTTTGAGGGCAGCATAACTTACGATGCAATTTGTATTGCAACATAAATCATGGCTGCCTTGAGCGCCACGTAATTCCTCTGGTGCAGAGTCTGCCATTGATGTGATACGGTGGGGGCTGAGGGCTGGTGGTGCAACAGATGTTGGTGAAGAAAGTAGGTGACAAGTGACACCGCCTCCATGGCCTCCAGCCTCCAAAAAGAAGTGACATGGACAAGGGCAGTTTTCTGAGAGTGGCAACTCCACACTAGAAGATGGGCAAAGGGTATGATCTGGGAAGAGTTTAAGGTCCTTCAGATATAGAAGGCGGCTCACAGATGCTTTGGAACAGCCCATTCAGGTTTCTACCTGTATCTTGAGAAAGTGGTAAAAAACTGAGTCAAAATAGATGAAACCTGAGATAAACGAGGTCAGCCCTTTTCTTCTTCATGCAAGAGGGAGGACGATTTGCTTTGCTTTTGGACATATGGCAATGTGGCCTTTCTGTTACCTGTAGAAAGGGAACACCCCTGATTTGCAGGGTGTTTCTGAACATACGGCATGTAACATTACGGGTTCTTCTGGGAGCTGCTCAGTGAATCCCATTGCAGGTGGGTATTTATTTCAGCCTCCACGTGCAGGAAGTGAGAGAAGCTTTCTAGGTGGAAGGAGCCTGGACTGAGCAGTGTCTGGGAAGAACTACAGCTAAGTCTGGTAAGGAGGTCTGGACATTATGTCGTTATGAGATTCCGAGCATATAAAGCTGGATTGTAGCAGAGGAGTCTGTATGAGTCTGCAGTGTCTGTGGCTGCTTAGGAGTGGGGAAGGAGAGCCATCTGCTTGTAAATACTGCTTAGTATTTCCTTCTTGTCAACGCATTGTAGATGCTCAGGGCCTGGGGAAATCCCATCACCTTCGTTCTAAGGATGAGCTGGAGCATGCTATCCAGTTATGTCTAACTCTGAGGTGCCCAAGTTTTCTTGCACAGCAAACTCAGCCTGAAGTCAGGTCACACCAGTGACTTACAAAGCCCCAGATCCCAGTGTAAGAAATTCAACCAACTCTGTTCTCTTTGCTTGAGTATGACAATGCAGCTGTGCCACAAGCCTGTGCAATCAAGGATTTTGAGTACTGAGGCAGAAAATCCCCCTGAATCTCGCCGTCATGGTGTTTTGACCTCATTCTAGGTTAACTCTTGTATATGCTGCTAAGCATAATGTGCTTTAATGTCCAGACACCAGAAGAACAGCAAAGGTTGATATTTCATGGCCTTTGGAGGACAAACTTTAACATATGGCTACAGCTAGTTAACAATGACTACTGTTATTTTGTTTCTTAAGAATATAATTCCAGAGAGTACGGGAGGAAGCTAAGAAGTAGCCACTGCTCCTCTGGATATGAGTGGATTCTTGATCTGAAACAGCTGATAAAATAGTTGACTGTTCTTATAAAATAAATCCTGGCTTCTGAAGAAGCTGCAGAAAATGGATTTTTCGCAGCTTCCACAGTCTTAGCACAAGAATCCACAGGATAGAGGTGGGACATGTTTCTCATCTAGTCATGCTCTTAAGTAATGTTCTTGTCACAAAGCCCTCAAAAAATGGCAGTCACCTGGCACTGGAACAGATGTCATTGTTCTTCATCCAAACTCCACTTCTAATCCTCTGTTTTGTGTGTTTGAGACAGGCTCTAACCAAAAAAAGGGCAGGCAGAAGAAAGTCTGGGAGAAGCTTAGACCTTTACTGCACACACCACAGAGAGGCACCCCAGTGGAAAGTGCTGGTGAGCTTTGAGGAGACGGCAGGCTTGGAAGCTTGTGGCCGGGTTGCAGGCAGCTTCCCCTTTTACCGGGACTTGGAAAATTCATTAGACCTGAAAATTGCCAGATCTACTCCGAAGGGAAGGGAGAAGGGTCATGTAAAGTTTGGAGAAAATTCAAACCACCTTTCTTTCTTTCTTTCTTTTTTTTTTTTTAATTTGCAGATTGTGAAAAATTGACCTGAACTTCCAATTGTCAAATTTTTGTCTAATAATAAAGTTGGGTGGGGCTGATCCAGCCAGGAGATACAGTGATGAAGTGTTGGGCCTGGGCAGTTTCCACTGGCAGAGATCTTCTGGAACCCAGAACTGGATTTTAAAGCTCCCCACAGGAGTGAAGCTGGCCACCGGAGTTCATTCTGTTCTGCTTCTTCATCGGCACTAATCCATACGTGCAGCAGCACCCCAGTTATTTATAGTTGACCTATATTTGAAAGTTGGTTATGATTGTGCACCAGAAAGATGCAGAAGGCAACCTGGAGGCTGCCTAATCCAGAGGGATGTGCAGAGTGTGTATCCAAAGGGAAAGGGCAGAGGTAATGGTATGGAGCAGGTTGATAATGAGTTTTGAAAGCTGGGATTTGTTGGCCGCTGATTAACAAAATGAGAAACCGAGGTAGAGTGCAATTAGGAGGATTACTGTGAGCTCACAACTCCTCCCCAGCTCCTGAGAGAGTGGTTTGTTAAAATGACCTTTTGCGGGGCTGGGCTGGAAAGATATAAATTAGCTCATAATGCAAGAATATTTTCATTTAATAAAACTGCCCCCAAATTTGTTTGGAGTTCCCAGGCTTCTCGGGAGAAAAAGAATGAGAGCTATTATGTTCTACAAAAACAATGACATTTTACCCTCTGTATTTACTCTTCCCAACAGAAAATCTGCAGTAGGCCAAGGTCCCTATCACGGCAACACTTGGCACTTCTACCCTGTATTTCACATGCCTTTAAAACCAACCAACCAAATACGCTTGGAGAAGGACTTCATTCATCAGTGCTTCACCTTCTCCGCAGTAAAACAAAGCTCCTTCAAGCCAAGGTGGAGGTTTTGGGGCAGATACTGGCCATGAAGTATTGGCCAGAAATGAGCCCTTCGCTTTCTCAGCGTCCCCAGTTTAAACCCTACATGGCGTTTCAGAGCACGCAGATATGGTCAGGTGTGTTCATCAGTCCCCAGCTTGTTTTGCAGAGCCTGAGGAGTGGACAGCCACAATCTGAGGGGAAAGAGTAAAAAATGAAGGGGCCATAAAATACGCAAACAGGAAAAGGGAGTCCCTGGGCCAAGTCTCAGGCTCCACCGTCTCAATGGACCTCTCTGGGTTGGGGGAGGCTACAAGCTGGCTGGGGTGGCCGTATGGGAGATGTTTTAGCAATTTTGTGGCTGTTCAGGGTATTGGTGGTGTATTTTGAGAGCAGGGTCGGACAAGAGTGCTGAGAGGGCCTTCAGGGCAGCGCAGGCCCAGGAGTGGTGGCCTGGTGTTGCCATGGCAACCAGCGGCCTGTGAGGGCCTGAGGTAAACCAGCAGCCTGCCTGTCTCCCTCTGGGGTCTGCCTCGTCCTGCGAAGGTTTAACATTCATTATCTTCTTTGGCTGATTATTTCAGGTTGTTTCTGCACTTTAACATTTGCTCAGTGCCCCGTGGAGGAGAGGTTGCCACTGTTTCCCTTTTCAACACCATACTCTTCCCTGGGCTGTTAATGGGGAATGGCTGCCTTTACTGCAAGAAACACAGGAAAACTGTGGAGAAACGGAGCCATTGATAAGTCACTAAAATATCCACTTTCCTTTGAAAACCTCCCTGTGTGGTTTGCTTGAGTACCAAGCAACTTAATTGTTGGACGTATCTAAGTAATATTAAACTCTGCCATGTTTTCTCCATGTTCAAAGGGAAAGGGCCCGTATCGGTACAATTCATTTTTAAAAGCCTTTTAAAAGTTCTCTTTGGCAACACCTCTTTGAAGTTTAATCCAATCTGCAGTACATGTCTTCCAAGTTAATCCCAATTTTTTCAGGACAACCAGTAATGTTACATAAAGTTCTTCCAAAGAATAAAGAGTGCAAGGCACAATATAATTAAATCTCCTGATAAGGGGGACAATTCTGCTGTTATTTACAACAGCATAAATCCACAGTCACTCCACCAGTGGGCTGACCACTCAGAACCAGCCCCCAGAAACCAATTTACTTCTCAGTTTTGCTGGATATATTCTGCATTTGCCACTCGAACTGAGATTTGCGTTAAAAATACTAATTTTTAATAAGCAGCAGTTATATTTTAGAAGACTCCAGGAACTAGTTCTGGTTTGTGTTCATTGCAGAGCTTTATGGCCTTATACAGATCTCTCTAGACCTTCCATATGCATTTTCTAAGTACCTTTTTACACAGTCTATGCTGTATTATATTTGACACGCAAAGAGTGAAATTAAGGACTCCTCTGATACAAAGGAAGATACTGGATAAAAAAGAGCTGGAAAGACCCTTAAATGGGAGGAAAGATCCATAAGTGGAAATGAAATTCTAGGTTGCACTACCAGTCCTTAAATATTATGAGTAAAAATTTCAGGTTGGCAGATAGAACCCCATGGCTTGAAGCCAAAGATGGAAAAATCAAAACTGAAACCAAGAGGTAAACTCTTAATCAAGGGACACGATAAACTCTCCATCGCTTGAACTTCGGTCTTATTGCCTGTTATGATTTTCCTCACACAACCCCTTTCCTCAGCTAACCCTCCAAAACTCCAGCTCTCTGCCTCACAGGGTTAAGATCTGATCACCTTCCTCAGCTCCTTGGGTGCCGATCACCCTTTTTGTTCAGACTAACAAAATAACTAACCTAATTACACCATGCAGAGAAGGTTTTCTTGACATTGACTGTTTCTACAAGGGTTTCGTGTCCCAAAAATTCTCTCTTGTTTTCCAAGAATATTCAGTCTAATTCAGAAGCAGCATCTCTCCTCACAGACTGTGTCTCTTCAACTCATGTTTTCTGAAAAATGCATTCAGTGGCTCATTGACGTGTTGTTGAGCTTGGTACAGGAATGACTGACTTCAGCAAAGAGAAGGGAAGCCCCCATTATGGCTGTGGTCTGTAGGGCCTTCAAAACGGGCAACTCTTCACTCAGTGTCAATACTCATCTCAGCCAGACTGAGACGGGAAGCTCTTTATGGTAAGGTTTCCCCCAAAACACCTTAAGCACTATGTAACTGCCTCTTTGTCATCAAAAAAACACCTGGGCAAAAGTGGTGTCCGGTCTGAGCTGTTTTGGGTTTGATTGTTGCGCTTTACATTCCTGGATGGTGGATACAATGATATGTTAAGCTTGCGAGCCAGCTTTTCTGAGCCATAACTGCTTTCCAGGACTTTCATTATGTAGCACAGGTGTTCTGCATTATAACTCATTTTTCACTCACACGGCTGTAAGAAGATAGGGCAGCCCTGCTTATTATTGTCTTTTTTTTTAACAAATCATCTGTATTGGTGTTTGCTGCTCGCTGATGGCTCATTTGTACTGTGAATGGTATGATATGTCTAGTAATATGACCCAGCAGATTTACTGCACAATTGGCAACATTAGAGCACCCTGAGACATCAGCCAAAAACCTATGAGGTCCAGAATAGATTAGGTAGATTGCTATTGCAGATACAATATACTTCTACAACGCTGTCCTCAGGGTTCATTTGGATGCTGTTAAGTGCATTTGGCTACGAAATGTAAATCTGTTTCCATCTGCATTTATTTACCTTGCAGCATGTATATGCTATTTGTGTTTGCATGTACATCTGTGTGGATACACGTGCCTGTGTGTTCATATATATCTGTGTTTATATACATATATATGTATGTATTTACCACCCAAATATTTTTCAGTTCAAGAACATCTCATCTGTTGCCTTTTACTGCTTTAAAAGACACATCTACTAAAACCAGTTAATTTTCCCTTGCTCACTTTCCTGAAGATGTGCTGTTGGTCTGCAAGAGTAAGAGAATGTAATAAAAATGACTGTTTATACAATGGAGACATGAACGAAGAAATGTAGCATAGACTTTGCAAATGGAAATTAGTGATGTGTGGAGCTGATAAAATATTGGGCACGGTTTTTCTGCAGAAAATGTGATGAAAACAAAGTTTCCATTAAGAGCAACTTGTTGGCAGGAGCTAAAACATAAAATTTGCACTTTTCAGCAGATACATTTCAGTGCCCAGGTTTTCCTTTTTCCAGTAAAAGACAAAGTTTTTAGCAGAAGGAAAGCACTGTCCATGAATTTCTTTTAGTTGGAACAACAATTTTCCACAGAGAAAACATTTTATTTTTTTTGATTTTTTTTTTTTTTTAAATAAGGTCTAGCTGTGTGGTTTTTTGGCTTCAGACAGTAATTCCAGAACTGGCTTAAACTAATATCTGGCTAGATGAACAAACCTCAGTTAGATTTAGGTCATATGTTGAACACTCATGTCCCAAATTATTGCCTTGTGGCTTGTATGACTTCATAATGGTTCTCCAGCACAATCTGATCCCTTTGTCAGACTGATAAACAGCTCATTAGATCATGCCACCATCGTCATAGTGGGCTGACACCTTTTTCTGGTCAAAAAACTACTCACTCCATTTGTGATAAACAGAAGACTCACCTCATTAATTATTTATGGGGTAGTAAGTTTATGCAGCCACAGTGGGGCTGGACATAACCTCTACTCCAATGGTTGCACAATAACATGGCACAGTTATGGTATGATTATAGGTTGAGAAATCCCATATTTCTGTCCTGGGCTTAATTTGACCAAATACATACCCCAAGGTGATCTGTGGGGTAACCCAGCGGCTGCTGATGCAGGTCCTTTGGGCAGCCAGTGATTGCTACAGCTCTCAAAAGGCTGTATAAATGCATTTAAGTGGGACAAGTTGAAGTCAAAAAAAGGATAAAAAAAACAAACCACCTTGTGGTAAATGTCTGTGTCATTGTCCCTCCCTTCTCTAAACCGTACCTCACGTGGAGGCTTTCCCAAAATCAAAATACCTACAGTTATGGGTTTCTTTTTTCCTGGCTGCAAAAGGCCTGGCCTTGTGCATGGAGCAGTGAAAGAGTTTCGGCAAAAGTAATTGCTCTGCCTTTACCAGAGTTATATTTCCAAGAACACAGTCCCCAAAGAAAAGGGAAAGCAACTTATTCTTTTAATTTTAAACTGAAAACTGAGATTCTTCTCCACATTTCTGGGTCTCTTCTGCCAAGAAAAGAAGTTAGAAAGGCCAGTGGCTTTGCAGATCTACAAAATTCACCCCGAGCTGTTCTGAAAATAAACAGCATCAAAACTCGATAGTTTCGCTGGAATATAACCCTGTAGTAATAAAACAAATGACTAACACTTTCTATTGGTCTATGTAGCATAGTACATGAAACATACATGTAAGCAAGTCAAGATGGATGACTCATCTTGACTTAATAAAGCTTACAAATACTTGCTAAATATTTGAGAAGTCACATGCCAGGAGCCTTCATCACTTGTTTTGTTAGACTCCTGCTTTGCCAAGTCAAAACAGTCAGAAATCATAAAAAATAATCCACCCAATCTGTCTGAAAATGCAGTTTTCTAGCATTGTTTTTCTTGGTTTACAGCAGCAAGTCCTTCATTCTGCCATCAAAAATTTTGCAATAGAGAGCACGACTTCCTCTCCTCATAAGGTAAGCAAATGTTTTGCATTTATCAAGTTCCCAGAGTCTAAATGGAGATAGAGAGTCAGCAGACCTCCCATGTTTATGTTTCTGTACTGGAAATGAGCCACGGGAAGTTGCAGTTAAAAGGCTGCTGTGTCTCGGGGTTCAAGGGACACAATAGACTTCAATGACTTTACCATAGCTGAGCATCTGAAGCTCTGTTCGCCTCAAATATGAATTTTAAGTGCTCAGAACATCCCCGAACAGGGCCAGGAACCACAAGCCTACATTTATTCATGAAGCCCACTGCTAGTTCATCTTGGTTTACAACCTTGCTTTCCTATTAGAAAAAACACTAATTGCCCCCACCCCGCCAATCCAAGCCCCATCCAATCTAGAGCTACTCCTCCATCTGGGTTTCCCTGGATGCATTTCCCCTTTTCTCCTGGAAATTTTGTCTGAGTGTAATTTGGAGATTTTTATATATATATTTTTTTTTTTTTTAAATTTGAGGGGTGAATAGCCAGATGTTTGGCAATGCAACCATGTTATTGTGCCAGTTAAGCTGCTGGCCACCCTGAAATCTCAGCTCTGTCTGTTGCCTGTGATTAGATCAAAGCAATCCCAAATGTGCGGTGAGATAAGCACTTTGGGGAGAGTCAGACCCGCTGGTCAGAAGCTGCAGACACAGTCTGCACTAGTGATAAACATGATGGCTTCAAGACATGGTGGGTTGACTGTACCAACCAAGGAATGAGTCTTCCCAGAAATGTCAGGCTCGTTAAATATGCCTAAAAGTGAAAACACTTGCTTGGTGTCTGGAAAGAAATATTGCAAGAGACCCCAGCAGTGCATGAAAAGTCTGCACAGGCAACAAGTAAAACTTGTTACTTCGAACAAAAGCAAGGAATGCAATTAGGCAGGTGGAAGGATTGAAGTTTCAGTTGCCAATTTCCCTCCAAGTTCCCAGTGCAGGTTGAACCTGTTACTCGTTCAAGAGAAATGTAGTAAGAGCCAAACGGGCTGCTCTTCTCTTGCAGCTCCGCTCCATAAATCAGAACTCAGGTGTGGCCCTTTGGCAACAGAGATAAATAAGTGATTGAATGTCACTGGAACAAAACAAGCCATGGAAAGGACTAAACGTTATACAGTGAGTTGCTGGGGAATTAAATTAGCTTAATTGACCATGGACAGATAAAATTTCTCTTGTTACCTGACAGTTGTGGTACATTTGCTGTCTGAGGGCTTAATGCAGATTTCGCTCTCTGCTCTACACACGCTCAGTGCCTGGGAGGAGTTGCTGTGCTGCTGAGCCAAAGTTCTGCAGTTGTAAACAGGAAGAAATATCATTTGGCTTTTACTGTAAAATTTGTGTCGCGCAGCCTTTCTCCCATCAGAATTCATCCTTTGCCTCTGAAGCAGAGGAGGGGCTGCAATGTTACTGGAAAAAAGACAGAAGTTGCTCCATTTTGGAGATGGCCTCTCTCCAGTTTTCCTTCAGTTCAGCCTTTGTGCCTTGCAGCAGCAGTTTACTGAACTCCAAGCCAGTTGTAACTACAAAACCAAAAATTTTAACTGGTTGATCAGCTTTCCCACAAAAGTACCTAACAATAACTAGTCAATCACCTTTAATCGTGCAGACTGTAGCTTGTCCCACAATGGTCCACCATTTTTAGCTGCCTTCTGCAAGTGAAGATGGCCGGTCCTCCACAGACAGCCTTGTGCAAAAAAATTAAGGCTATGGACCTATATGATTTTGGAGGGGCTTGTCTGAGAAGTACTGGAGCCCTGGTGGGAAATACTACAACCCAAACCCTTATTCACAGAGAGAAAATAATATTTTTCACTACATCTGTTATTACTGAAGTGTTGTTGTGCTCGCCATCTTTGGTCCATTTCTTTTGAGCCTTAAAGGAGGCCACTGATTGTGAATTAAAACTAAGTCCCCATCTCATGGTGCACACACAGAGACTATGAGCAGAATTGAGCAACCTGTAACTGGACAAAAATGTACTGACCAACTGAAATTTTTTCCCAACTTAAGAGCCACATTTTCCTGTGGAGCCATAGGGTCACTTTGACTGCTGTCCATGACTGTTCTGATCTGCTCCACCTCTTCGAAAGCTGTTTTCAAATACATTTTTTTTAAACAGTCAAGGACCTCTTGGTCACGTTGGTATGTTTTAGGCCCTGAAGGAAGAACTATAAATTTGTGAACATTTCTCTTTCTTTTGGGTCAAAACTGGAGTACTAGGAATGCAAAGAGGACAGCCCTTTGCAGATAGTTTTTGGCCATTGCATGGCCCCAGTGCCCAGGACCTTGCACCTTTCAGCACCCACAGGGTCTTTAGTGCACAAATCAGCTTTTATTGGAGGTGCTGCTGACTGTCTTCTCTGGGGTAGGTGGCTAATGATACAGAGATCCATTCAAAAAACCAATTGTATTAGAGGCAATGCATCTGGTCTATCTGTGGATAATGCACAGCTTTTAATATAATTTTTGGCAAAGGAATGCAAATTACAAGTATGTATTAAAGATCACCTTTGCCTTTATTGGTGCTTGGCTCTTAAGTGAACCGCCTTCTTTCCTGAACCAGTTGCTGATGTCTGAGTTATTGTTACCTTCCCAAATCCTTGCCTCAGGCCCTTTAAAAATTTCTGTTTCTGTATCAGTGGCTTGATGTTGTATCGTCTCCTTTTGCTTATAACATTTCATAGGTGGAAATGCAAAAAAAATGGAAATCTAGTAGTTAAGCACTATTGCCTCCACCAGCTGGGGAGGTGCTTTAAACAATTGTGTATATGAAATGAAAATAGTACAAAGCTCTTTTACAACCTATTACAATTACTGGGTTCTCATTTTAATTAAAACAGATCTTGGGGGGGGAGGGATATGAGCATCATTAAAACACTACTGTACTGTAAATATCTGTGGTGGCAACAATGGTTAATGTTTCACAAAGCTTGCATAAATTATTCCTATTATGTAAAGGTCTACTTGTGTGTCAGTGAACACTCACAAGATGTCTAGAAGAGGAAGAGATTTCATTCACTGGACCAAAAGTTTGTATGAGCACGAATAGGGATTTTAGCAATAAGCATAGAAAAAAAAAAAAGACAGATTTTGTAGCAGATCTACCAGCTAACTGGGATCATCTGGAACATGCACAGGGAGCTTTCAGACCAGAAAGACATGCTGTTGCATTATTCCTATTTGTCTTCAGGAAAATTTATATCTCCCAAGAAAAGGGTGCTGTTGTGTGAGGAAAGGAAAAAAAAAAAAACCAACCTCTTGGAGAGGAAGAAAATGTGTTCTTACTTACTCCAGTCTCTGTTTTAAAACAGTTAGGGATACCAATTCTACTAACTTTTCCAGTTATTTTTACAAAGCTTATGTGGAGAATATGCAGACAGCTATTAAGTCATTTGCCTATTGCAACAGAAGATTAGGAAGGGTTTGATCTTCACTCATGTAAAGGCATTGTCTTTACTCATAAAAGCTTTCCTTTGAACGTGCAGGGGTTCCTAACCTGGGGCTGGATTGCACCCCCACCCCTCCCCTATGAAAGCCTGGGGGAGGTTTTCCCTGTGGACTTTCCCATACGTCATCCAGTTGAGAGGACAGTAGTTCCTCCTCCTCTTCCCCCACCTCCATCGTTTTTTCTTCCCTTATGGACTGAGCTGTAGTTCACAAGCTCCAGGGACTCCCTGAGATCCAGAAAGTCCTGGTTGCTCCCACAGGTTTCTCCAGATGACCTCAAGAACCTCAGTGCTGCTCTTGCCCAACGCTTTCTCTCTTTGGACCTGAGTGCCAGAGGCTGCTCCATGGACCACCTGGGGGTTTCTCTTTCCACCCTGGAGATGAACAGACAACACAGACCCCCACGTGGTAAGGTGGAAAAGCAAGCCCCCCACTCTTGGGAATTCCTCTGGGAATTTTTCAGGTATACCAGGGAGCTAAACAGTAGTGAAAAATAAGCAATATAATCCCATAGCAAAACAACCACAACACAGGGATTTATAAACATCGAATTTGGAATTCTTTTGTATTTTTTGGCCCACTTTCAAGGAAATCAGTCAGTAATACATATCAATGACAATAGCTTGACTCAAGTTACTATGTTTTCAACTACTGAAATTCGGTGGCCAAACCATGGAGAGTAAGATTGACACAAGTAGTTATTTATTAGTATTCAAATTTTAAAGAATAGGACTCTCTTTCTGTTACTGGAATAATTAAATGGAATGATGTTTCCCCTTTTTTGATAGTATCTGCCTTGGTATCTCCTATAGTGAAGGAAATAATATCTCCTTCTCTTCATAAATAGGAACACATAAAAGATTTTACAGTACTGTAAAATAGTCTGAATTATATTATGTACAGTGCTCCTATATACTTATTTTCCTATGATTTTTCAGAATATGGAACTTATTTTCATTTCTGAGTATCTTAAAGGACTTAGCACGCCTTCCTTTTTAGTAATCTTCTTTGCGTTTGCTATGCCCTATGTTCCTCCTAATAAAACAAAATATTCAGACTCCCATTTTACAAGCTTTTAAAAGAACACCAGACTCCAGTGACTTGGTAAAATCTCTTTTCTGACCAAAGCTCAAAAAAAAAAAAAAAAAAAAAAGTAGATAACTTGGGAATGTATGGCATTCTTCTTTGCCTTGAAAGCCTTTGATTTGACAGTATGTGCAACCACGTTTTATACGCAGTTGTTCAAGACAGGCAGTAACTGGGCTGGCTTATCTTGGGCTCCACAGTGGGAATAACCTTCTTTACATCCAATCTAAGAAGTTTCTTTAGCAAAATGTGCCTTTGAGCCCATTGTTTAATTGCATTGAAAAGCTAAGTAACTCTGGCAGTTTTTATATAACACCGATGGGAACAGTATATTTGTAATTCAGTTGTAATGTTTTCATTGCTTTTGTTTGTGAAAAAGATCTTTAATTGGGCCTGAAGGGAGAACGTTTTGTCAATATGGCATTATTACTTGTAATATCAGAGTTTCCAGTTTTTTTCTTCAAATTCATTTAAGTCTAATCTAGTTGTATTTGCAAGTCTTTAAGATGACCTTGAAGAATTCTGAATCAGGCCTTAAAATGCTTCAAATTAACTGGAAATACAATATCAAACAAAAAGAGACGCAGCTAGAAAATTCTACAAAATCTAAAGACTACATGGCACTGGAAGTATATTTTCCATTTTCAAAAATCGGTTTAAGCCATTTCTAAAATCTTTGTTTTATTTTGCTCTTTGAGTGCTTGCTTTCGACAAACTAAAATGAGTCATTTCAAAATATGGGAGTTGAATATTTCCATAGAGAGACACTTCCTCAAGTCCTACATTTCTTAAGTTAGTAAAAGTAAAAAGATTGAGGTTAGCTGATTGAATTTATCTTACTTATTCTGCGTGTAGAAACCGCCAGAATAGGCTTTATTTTTATAACCAAAAAATGGAAGGGGGTTTTGAGCTAAGGAAATGTTTTTTCTACGCATCAGCAGAAACAACAGACACAGAAACAGCTTAAATATCAGTGGTGGTTCATAAGACCCTTCTCATGTTAGTCTGTGCAGCTGAACTATATGATAGCAGCTTGTTAGTCTATAGGTTTTTATTGAAATGCCTATTGAGTAAAACATAATTCATGCTGCTGTTCGCCCTTAAAACAGGAAATAATATACCCATTTAACTTAATCACAATTTATATTACATGTGCATATTTCTAAACAAGTGCTGTAGATGGAGAGTTTGGTAGCAATAATATTTATGAATTACACTTTTAGTTAGCAAAGGAAAATGTGTGACCTCTTACATTTTGTTTGACATTTGAATTTGGTATCCCGTATATATGACACGGGTGATGGATGCTTATTAACACAGTGTATAAACAGGAAATGCTTCTAAGCTGACCATTTATTAGTGCAGTATGTGTTCAAACTGAAATTTGAATTTTAGTTGCAGTATTCTTCTCTGGTGGCTGCAGGGCTGAAATATACGGCGGGTTTCTTTTTTTCTTGCTTGCTTCCCTGTACAGAATGGAGAGATTTAACAGAGTATAGTTTTTATATCTAAATCAATCTTCCACGTGGAGCCTGAGTAAGTATATGAACATAAAGGCTTTCCTATGAATTGTACAAAAATAGAGCCATAGGAAATGCATCCAGTGGAAGGATTTTTGTAGGATTCGTAGTGAATTTTCCTTGTTTAAATAAATAAATATATGTGCCCACATTCCCCTTCTCATCCTGACGTATGCAATGAGCCGTTTCCCTCTTTACTTCATTACTGCAGAAAACCAGGGAAGAAGTACCTTTGACTTCACCAGAGCTTTGACAGTTGATCTACTTTTGATCTATCCTTTGCAGGACTGGAGACATAATAAATTTTCATTCACACTTAATTGCTTTTTACAAAAAACTTAAATTACTGACAAATATCTTAAAAAATTTTTTTCAGTGAAAGTTCAACACTTCATCATATCAAAGCAGAAGTGAAAAACTCTCTGTGTCTAGAAGGATTCTTCCAGCAGAGAACAAGAATATAGTTTTTCTAAAAAGCAATCCCTCCTCTCCAATTTTCCTGATGATTTACAGGGGAAAATATAGAATAATATAGAGAATCTGTTTCCCTTTCTGTATCACATTTAAAGCCAGCCCTCAGGAGAGCGAACATGAATCTGTTTTTCCTAAGCACAGGCTTAATATTCCAAAGCATTTGGATAAAAATTATTTGTTTAACAAAAGAACTGTGGTGAACTGCTAAAGTATCTCAAAGAGAAGGTTTTATTTTAAATATATCTGTCCAAAGAGTTCTACTGTATTGTATAGTGTAGTTCAAGGAAATTATTCTCTATTTAAAAAGTCAGTAAAGAAACTCCATTTAGCTATTATAAGTAGCAGGTATAAGACCATCTTGACTGTTACTATTAATATTAAATACCTTTACTAAATACACAGCTTTCCACATTTCAGGACCCAATCACAGGAAGGTTAGCAACCTGGAAATTGAAACTGGCAGATCTTTAATCTAACATTCTGCTTTTCGGTGGAAAAAAGTAACGTCTTTATAGATGAGAGTCAAAGGTTAAATTTAGTTTGTATCAAATTACAAAAATATGCTTTTGGTGAGGTTAGATTCTCATGCTCAGAGCAATTCGAACTGTAATGAAAGCAAACATTGAAAGAGATAATCCCATTAAAGATGAACTATTCACTTTAACCTCAAATATTTGGTAACTAAAATAAAACCATCCTAGTAGGAGGATGAAGTTCAGCTCTTAAGGGAAACTGGAACTCAATATTATACCTCAGACTGCCCGAGAAAAAAAAATAGCACTCTTGTTTCTAAAAGAAAACCTTATTTTGGGGGAACAAATTAATTCATGTTCTCCCGTTGAGGTCTACACAAAACAGTGGTGACCCTTTTGATAGTGTGTGCTTGCCCACTGTGAAGTAAATCATGCTTTTCTCCAAACAGAAGCTCTTCTAGAAATAGTGAAACCCACGCGGTGCTGTCGTACAGCGGGGAGCCAGGAGCAGGGGGGTGAATGTCCTCAGCTGTGAGCTGGTGACATCCCATGGCAAAAGTCTGAGCCTCCTCCTCCTCCTCCTCCTCCTCCTCCATGCCTTCCAACACCGGCAATATTAGGATGTCTTTCTTTCATGGCATGCATCTGGGTTCTGCAAGGGAACTAATTCTGCTAAAAAACTCTAGTCTGAGCTCAGAATAAAACCTCAAACCAACCCAATTTTGGTTATCCCAGTCTGTCCCCTGTGCCACCACAGCCTGGCACAAATTGGGGGTGTAGTGGGACTCTACCTGGGGCTTGGTTAAGGCACTGAGTGTGATTTGGAGGTCCTGGTAGCTTAAAATTGTCCACTTCTCTGAACTAAAAAGGGGACCAAGAACTATTTTTAAAGCCCCATTGCTAAAGAATTGAGCTCTTTCATATAATATGACAAAGCTTTTGGCTCTCAAGAAATACCAAAAAGCATCTTTAATCCCTGAACTTCTGATACCCCAATGAAAACTCACCCCTAAATGCAGCCGCGGCCAGACTCTTTCTTCATTCCCAGAGGCCTGGATGCTGATTTAAAGAATTCGGGAAGAGTCTCATATTCTTCCCTTTTACAACTTAAAATAGACTGAGGAGATATTTTTTTTTTAAAGCTAAAAAAAAAAAAAAAAAAAAAAAAAAAAAAAAACAATCATAGACTGATATTTCTTTTTTATGCCAAGTTTCAGCCTGGAGAAAATTTTATGGCTGAGTTCTAATCCACCCCAAACCCTGGTTTATAACAGAAATGCTGACACAATGATAACTATAGCGTTACGAATGCTGGCGCTATGATATTTATTGCTCCCTCGTGCCAGCAGGGGTTAATCCTTATTAAATGCATTCATTTTCTGGCCTTGTGGAGAACAGATCATTCAGTGATCAGGCAGAGTATGGCTCCCTGGTAGCGTTAATGGAAGATATCACACAAGACATAGTAAGTGAGGAGTCTTTAAGGGGGCTACTGTAGGTGTTTCTGAGGATTAAGTGGCCTTCTCCTGGGGGCTTGAGTTCAAATCCAGGGTGTCTATATCCAAGAAGTGTCTTTGCTGCAACAGAACAGCACACACTGAGAACTTTGTTCTTTTCAGCTTCAAGGAAGAGAATGAAAGGAAACACGGCATTATTGTGTATTTCCATAGTCAGCAGTGGACCAGATCCCACAGATCAGGAGTTATCAATCTCTCTCACACCTGGATATCCAAAATCCTTTTCTACATTGAACTGTCCTGTTTAATAGTGTTGGAAGAGTGGAGGAACAACAAGATCCCTGTTAAATACCTACCAGCTGGTCCTTCTATTATTTATCAGAGAAAGTGAAACTTACAGTTTATTTGCATTCAAAACATTTTCACATCCCATCCTCATAAACACATATTTTAGCAACACCAGGAACTGAAAAATCTCAACAAAATGTTCTCCATAAAGCCATGGGAGATGATGGGTAGGTTTTTTTCCAGAGATTTACAGACTGACATGGTGCTTGCTGTATCAATATGAGAAACTGGAGACACTTGAAGGAAAGTTTCAAATTTGATATAGAAAAGAGTAGGATATGGTGGGCATTTTAACATTTTGCTCTTGCTCCAGGTTCTCCAGTATGAACCTTGAACCACCTGCCAAGATCTCAGCCTTGGAAGTCGGTCTACAGACTTCAAGCAAGGGGGTTGCTTGCTATGAAAAAAAAATATCACAGGACAAAAGGAGTGAGCATGCGTGCAAAGTTCACGATGAGTTCAGTGAATGATCATATTTTTCCCCACAATAATAAATACTTCTATAATTTATAAATGCCTCGAAAGGCTGAGATATGTGGGGGATGCAGAATCAAAGTGTCTTGACAGGAGAGAGACAAAGGAATGAGCCAGAGAGTGAACTGACTACTAAAATTCCTCATCTCTGATTTGTTTCTTTTAGAACTTGTCCCCAGAGAAAAAGCTGCACTTTCTAGAGAGGCTTAAAAAATAAAAAGAAATCCTCTGGGCTTGCGAACAGTCAAGGGGAATTTAAAAAACCTTGAATGTGAGCACGGAGCCAAAGAACAATATTCAAGATTTTCTCCTCTTGTATTTAATAACTGTTTTTTAAGATATGAGCAATGAGACAGAGAAAAAAGTAAAGCTTTTTATAAAAAGATTAAAATCAGAGATTTATTTTCTTCACTTCAAGGCAATGTTCTGCCTTGCTACAGGGAAGCTCTCTAGTAAAAGAGAATCAAAGTCATTTTCATCAGAACTACTTAAAAAAAAAATTAGGGTGTTCAAGAGAACAGAAAGCCATGTCTTCAGCGTTGGGAAAAAAAACATGTTTTCATTAAAAAGTCATTTTGAAGGAAAAAGGGCTAATGTACATTCCCTTGATATGCAGAGGAACTGGAAATGAAAATAAAAATAGCTTTATTTTTGTTTCAAATCTCCACAGGGCAAAATACAATGTCATGACCTCCTCCAACAGACAGAAAATAGAAAAGTGCTCATGTGAAGAAACCAGCCACTGGAGCATTCAGAAAGGTGCCTTGCAAAAGGAGGCAGAAAAGACTTGTTTCTCTATGTCCTTCTGTTGCATAGAGAGGTTTTGCGTTGAACCACAGACTCCAGGGAAGCAGGCCAGCAAGGTCCTAATCGTCCCCAAAGCCTACTGGTTTTAATGGGAGCTGGGAAGGACGAGTACAGGGAAGAATTGTTTAGACTGAGCAGAATGGAGCTGTGGAACAACAGGGAGGGTCAGATGTTGCTGCTTCACATCTGGCCTGTCCACAGCACCATCCACAGGAAAAGGTGGTTTGGGCAAAGATGGGCACTCTGCAGTTGTCTTGAGTTTGGTAGTCTGCTTCCGGGAGATCATAAAACTTCTGGCACAGAGAAATTATCAAAAGGAGAAAAGAACAATATTAAATCCCACTGAAATATTTGCAGGGATGCCAAGAGCTTTCATGGCCGTCTCTGCAGAATGGCAGGGAAAATTCTGAGGTTTGCTCCTTATTTTTAGGGTTTCTTAGCCTCACTTGGCCACTAATTTGTTCTCTGCCTTCGTTTTAAAGATGGATTGAGCTCTACACTAGGAGAAGTGTTTTCTCACCCATTAGCCATTTGACACAGAGGTGGATTCTCACAGAAATCAAACACAGCCTCTTATCATCTGCACCACCAGCATAGACTGGTCCAACACAGCTTTGGACATCTTTGAAGTCAGCAGCATAAGTGAGCCAGGTCTTTTTACAAGGTTGCATGTGAAAATGTCAGAAGAACGAAACCATTTGCAGATGGTGGAGTGATAAGGATGGTACAGTATCTCACTTGTATTTGCCCCTCGTTTCCTTGGGAAGAGAAGAAAAGGAAAAGGGCAGGAAGTGGCGGTGGTGGGGGAGAAAGCAGTGGAGAGAAAGAGAAACCCCAACAAATGAAATTCATTTGACAATACAGTGTAGAAGGAGTAAGTGAGATTTCTGGCAAAACCACCAGGACTCTGAAGACAAGCTGACTGTTGCAATATTTATTACTTTGCTTTGATGGAACCTCTGACATCAAGGACTTTCTTAGTGACTGATTTTTGTCAGAATAATGCTGCAGGAACTGGAAGTGACAGATGATTTTTTTGGACATGAAGCCTGTGCATAATGGCATGAGAAAGAGGACATAAAAAAGTCTGCCCTGGAGCAGCTTAATGTGGCCCTGGAGAAAAGAGCTGTTATCGCCACTTACTGATGTAGTCACAGCAAGTGAAACTGTTACCAAGAAATGGATCCTGAAGTCAGATGGTTCAGCGTGGGGCAGATTTTCTAAGAGTTGTTCTCCCTTATCACAGCCAGGTGGAGGTTGGGACTGGCAGGAGGAAATTGGGCTGAGGAACGTACCTCCAGAAACGAAACAGAAGTTGGCTTTATTGTGTCAGGTCTGTCCCCTGTATTACGATACCACGTGACCATAATGCAGCAAAAATTAACGTGTTGAGCTTGATGCACGTTTGTGACAACAGCTGGTGCAGAATGAAATATCCTTTTGCTTACTCTTCTGAGCAGGGGGCATGGAATCACTGTGATGTGCCTACGGTGCAGTGACTGTAGCTCTTCACAGAACCACAAAACTTCAAGAAAAAATGTTTCCAGACTAAGAGTAGTACCATATATGCTTATGTGCAGCCAACTTTTCAAATAGTAGCAGCAAATTAATCCAGAGCCCCAGTGGGAATGTAGAAAAATTGGGGAATAATTTAAGATGTAGTCTAGATTAGTGGAGGATATTTGCAAAGTAATTGATTAAAATATTAACCTCCTTTTTCTGCAGTCTATAGGTCTTTGAGATAGTCTTGGAGAAACCTGCAGATCAGTCTTTGGTTTAAGGGAAATACCTGCTCTGCTTTTGTTCCTGTCAAAAGGTTCCAATTGAATATCAGAGACAGAGTGACAGTGCTCTGCATCAGAACTGCTATTTTTAAAGCCAGAGGCCAGTGTGGCAGTGAGACAGCATCATCTTCTCTGGATATCACAGTACTTTTCTCTGTGCTGTACAAACACGCCTTTCCCCTCTGATTGCACCTCCTGCAGTGTAACTGTGTTTGCTTTCAGTGGGAATACTGTGAGGTGTACAGTTGGTGTTTATATATAGTGGTGGAAGAAAAGGCAGTATCTTTTCCGACCCCAAACTATGCTTTTATTAAAATCAGATTTATTAAAATCAGATTTTTGTCTTGACTTGCCTAAGATTGGCAAGTCATTGCCCACATTGAGATGTGGCCTTTATTCAAGGCATAAATCTGTCTGAATAAAAACCAGACCAAAATGCTTTATATTTACTTATGTTGTAAGTGTAGAAGAATCCTTTCCTGAATGGTAAATACAGCTCTTAGCAGTATAGGGAAGTACTGCTGCTATCGGGCAACAGATTACTCTGGAATGTGCTGCAACTCATTTTGTGCTTTTTGTTTCATAGAACTGGAAAAATAAGCAACTAGTAACTCTCGAAACAGCTGTATGTGAGGCCTTTAGTGGGAATTTATAATTCATAAGTTCTCAAAGAATGTGACAGGATTTCCAAGTGCTGCAATGGCAGACACTTAGAGATGCTGTAAATTAACCCACATGTGAAATCGCCGACTCTGTCATTTCTGTTCATTGACTCATTTCAGTCGAATTGACAAGGCAGGATTTCTCCCCGGATCGCGGTACGTTCCATACACCTGTCAAGCAGAAGCTTCAAGCCAGCCCTGGGGGAACATCTTTAAAAGACACTCCTGCAATACCAATGAACTCTCTCTCCATTGGCAGTCTGTTTCTTTAAAAGGATCATCAATTTAAGAGCACACTGACCAAACCGCTGCAATTTTCACAGAGTATACTCTGGGGCAGAATATGATAATACCTGGGTTTGGACTCGCACCTCTTCTTTCACACCCACAAGTGAGGGCAGAGCCCAGCAGAAGTCAAATGGCTTTATCCCATCGCACAAGTGGTGTGAGGAGAGAGTGAGGTCCCTTCCCTGGTGTGTTGCAACAGTACATTGGCCTGAGGGATGTGGTACGGGCGCTTCTAAAAGAAGTCTGACTTTCAGTTATGCAAAGCTCTCAGTTACTAAGATATTTCAGTAGCTCTCCTGAGTGTTGCTGATCTCCCTGTGACAATATTGCAATATTCTGGCCCCACTGCTCAGCTTGGACACACAGGGTGCACTTGTGAGCCCTGCTCCCCGGGGCTGCTGTGATTAGTCTGCAGGTTGCTCCAGGCAACTGGTCCCCTGACTTCTTCCTCCCAAAAGACCCCTTTAGCATCTGGCATCATTTCAGATATGAACTCACCTAACCTATTGCAGGGGATTCACCAGGGTTTCAGGGACTCTCTTTTGACTCCCTCTTTGTTGGCTTCTCCTGGGCATGGGCGTGAGTAATAAGGGCACAGGGAGATCCTGCAAGAGTCTTGTGTGTTCAGCTGGGTCCAAGGGAGACCCCTGCACATGTACCTCCCTAAGTCCTCTCTGCCTGTTGAAGAATGTGGATGCCAGCTCAGCCATGGGCTAATAAAGCAGATGAAGTGTTGCCCTGTGTGTCAGGAAGAACATCTTAACCCCAGCAGGACTTTGTTGGCTGCTTTTACGCAAAACCTGTTGCTTCCTTTGTACAAGAGGGGAGGATTCAGCTGACAGTTTAAACTGTGCTAAAATGTGTCACTGACTTCTTTTTTATTGTATTTTTGCCGTCTATGCTGGCTCATAAATTTACGAACTATTTTTAAGGGGCTCCTTACAAAAATAAGCGTATTTGGGCGGTTTAAATTCATTCTTAATAAGTGGAAAGATTTACTAAAACAGGGCTGATGTGATGACTTGGGAGGGATTATTCACCATTGATGCCAATATATTCCAGACAGCCTGAAGAATTAAGCACTCCGGGTGCCGAAAGCGATCTGAATGTCACCTAAACCTTGTGCTGAACAAAGCTCTTGTCTGCAAAGGCTGAGAGTGTCAGGAATCCCCTGCGAGTCAAGGAACTGCATGGCAGGTGAAGGCAGGTAAGACCCAACTTTGCATTTTTATGTGAGCCTTTCAGATGGTGATGTAGTCAAGCTCTGCAAAGAAATCTGTCTGATAAAGCTGTGAGGAACAGCACAGCTTTGATAAATGGCGTGCTTCACAACTGCATTCCTACCAAGTGCTGCTGTCACTCACTAAGCAAATTTATTCTAAAGTGTGTTAGATTCCAGGTGTTAGGAATTTTCCCCTGACCCTCTTATCCTGCTTGTGGTTTCACTTTTCTTTAAGGAAACAGGTTCAACCGCTCATGAACAGAATTGCCTAACAGTTTTTAATGCTGGTCTGTCAGATGGGAAAGGAATCCCAGGGAATTGCAGGTGCTCCCAATGGATCAGTGCATGCAGGTAGCACTGGCACAAGTAGAAGCAGAGTTCTAGCATGATGGCACATCCTGGGAGAAGAGCTTTCCAGTGAGATCATTCAGACATTGATGTGCTGACAAATAGTCAATGGGAATGGGAATGTCAGGATTTATTCCCGAGGATGAAGTTTTGCCAAAGCTAGCACTGGTATGGGATGCTTTTCTTGTAAAACAGGAAGGCTCAGTTGCATTAAATATATCTGCCTGTATGAGTCTGAGTGCTCTGCAGTAGGCAGAGGTGTCAACTTCTGTCTTGTCCATGTCCTGTCTCTGATTGATTTTTCTAAGTGAGTGTTTTCCCAGATCACAGTCCATGGACAGCTGGCCAGCAGCAGGAAGCTTATTGTCCAGTCGTGCTGGCTTTCTTCCTCGTGTCACCTGTTATAATGGAATATAGACTGTTAAATACCTATTTAAAAGTGAGCTTGATACATTACTTTTGCTGTAATAACTGCAAGAATGTTATATTATTGTAAATGGAAAGAGAAAAAGCTTAATTAATTGAAAATTAATAGACTCATGGAATGACAGAGCCTTGAAAATAATTTTTAGACCCAGTAGGAATACTGATTTATTTTATTTACATTGGAAAAACTTTCTATACATAGCCAATTCTTTGTCTATGCACAAGGCTTGTGTAGGTTTCCTGTTACTCTCTTTGATCAAGTGGTGTTGCCATTCCAGACCATGCATGGCCATCAAACATTTCCAAAAAGTGCTTCTAGTGGCATTGCTCCTTTTTTTTTTATTTTCTTAACTACAGAAATCAGTGAGTCTGAAATGTGCCAGACTGAGGTCCAGATCTTAATGTGATCTTTAGAAGGGTGTTTGCTAAGGAGACTGTAGAAAGTTCCACTTGGCATGTCCTCCTGTATGACATAGCTAGAGATCAAAGCACAAATTACCAAACTAGTTTAACATCTTTCCTTTCACAGTTATAAAAAGTGAGAACAACATGAGGTGCTAGAGGTCTTACTCCAGAAAAGAAGATAAGTTCTTTAAACCAAAAACATGGATTATTGGGTTTGGGGTTTGGTTTTTTTTTGGTGGGGCCAGGGATGACTGGTGTGTTTGTGAGGAGTGATTCAAAGAAGGTTTGACTACAATGACTAAGAGCAAACTGCAAGATAGAAAGCACTTTGACATAATTTGGTTTATTTCTATTTTTGTCTATCAGATAGTTACCTTTGAAACCAAGGCCTGGAATGTTTCAGCTGAGTAAAACAGGGCCAATTCCAAGTCTGGAATCTCCCTTCTGCTACACACACAGTTCCCCTGTTCCAAGTTAGGGGCTTGCTTGGGCTTTGCTACAGCTAAACACTGGCCAGGAAAGTTGGGAACCAGATGCCCGTTTGGATTACACACAGTTATTGTCATCACTACACAACGTACAAGGATGTCAAGATCCCAATTTCCAGTCTGGAGGGGAGGTACAGGTGATGGAATTTTATGCTAAGCCCCCATTCCCAGTGTTCCCCACTGGCAATGCAGTCTCACGGGCTGCCAGGGTCAGGACTTTTGTGCTTAAGCATGTAAAGACACCCCCTTTGGGAACTAAACACTTCAGTGGGAGCTGGGTCTGGCCATAATCTTCCTCTCTCCTTCTCTCATGAACATTAAAAATCTAGATCAGCTTTCCTTACCAGCCAAATTACTTCATTGAAAATTATTTTTTTCATAAGAAGTTATTTCACTAAGAAGATCTGTTTCACATTCATCCACTATGTAAAGCACCTCAAAGGGGAAGTAAATTGCACAGCTATTTTAAAGTCCCTGGTGGTAAGAGACAATGAGCCTCTTCCCTCTGCCCCAGCCCGTAGGTATTCCTGCAACCCCTTTGCTGAGGAAAAGGAATTGGCTGGATCCACATGAAGCAATGGGAGCAGGAAAAACCACGCTCAGCTGAAAGATACATTTTAGCCTTTTGGAAATAGTTTCAACTTTCAAGATAACTATTCCTTTGAGGGGCTCGAACTATAAATCCCAAAGTGCCCGCAAGCGGTTGGGAAGCAGCCAAAAATGCCAAGTCAGAAGAAAATAATTGTTTTCAAATGGTGACAAACCTGCAAGGTCGGCAGAGAACAGAGGAACTGTGTTGCTGGATGGAGATATCCAGGGAACTCGGGACTGTGAGGTCTGTACACTAAACAGAGCCTACCATCTCCACAGGGTGTTCAGCGCAGAAGGGAACTGGTCTGCACTGGTCTAACTCACAGGGCAGAAGTGATATTGAAAGAGAATCTAAAGACGTCGGGTTTAGACAGAGTGTGCACTGCTAATGCTTTGGCTTGTTCTGGTTTTGTTTCCCAGAGGTGAAGAAACGACAGGGTTTGTATTTTTTTAAATTATTGCAACGCAAATAATTTGACAGCTCGGTCTGGAGATTTCTGCGTCGTTACGAAACGTTGTTTGAAAATTGTGCAAGGCAATACAATAATTAGACAGCCAAGCATGTCTAAGGATGAATGATACTCGGGGTGGAGGCTGGGAGTTTGCCACTGGAGCTGCTCTGGATTCCTTTGGACCCTGGACAGATGCCTACACAGTGTGGGAATATGCTGCCAGGGGTGCTGAAGCGTCAGGAACAGCGTTGCGTTTGAAACTGCAGTTGCAAGTCGTGTGGAATCAGCTTGAGGGAGCCTGGTGATTACTTTCTAAGGATATCTACATATAAAAAAAAAAAAAACCACAAAAAAAACGGGTGCCTGGTGGTATAAATCAGCATAGCTCTGCTGACTGCAGCAGAGCCTCTACTCCAGCTGAGGATCTGGACAAAAGTACTTAAGCAACACAGAGGACTGAAAACTACCAGAACACCTTTAAAGCTAATGTGCCAGCAAGCAAGAGAGGCATTCAGCTGTGTGGAGTGGGCTTCTTTCATCTGGGGTAGTTAAAGCAGAAAAGTGAACTTTAGATTCTCACAATTTTACTGCATCTGTTAAAGCAGTATTGGCTTTCAACAATGAAATGAGTATTCAGGCCAAGTGTCTCTGCAGAATTTCGGGCACTCCATGAAGGGATAAAATTTCAATTGCAGAAACAAGAGAAAGTACCAGACACAAATGCACCACGTATTACATTTTAGGGAAGACAGTGAAGCGGGCAGGTTATACCGTGGGAATAGGCAGCAGCTGGTGGCTGACCCTGCTGTTATGACTAAGTCACCGACGAGGCCACAAAAAAATTAAGAAAATTAGTAAGTAAGGGCAGCCTGCCTTTAAGAAATCCAGAAGGGCTGGTCTGTGGGCAGGGAACCGCTAAGATCGGGGCTTGGGCTCCAAGCCGGGTCCCTTGTTCCCAGGCAGACTGTTGGCAACAGCCCGTATCACTCTCTGGTGGCCCCTCGGGCCAGAAAGAGGAGGTATATTGGCAGCCCAGGCAGGGAAAGGCAGCCAGCTCCCCTTGCCAGAAATCAGGTTGCTACATCGGCGGTGAGAAAAAGGCTAAAGCAGGGCCCCTTGGATGTGGCAGGCACAGGGGCTTGCGAGGAGACACACGGAAAAAGACCTGCGACTGTGCCATTAAGGTGGCTTGGAAAGCCCAGGCCAGGTGGGACTCACCAGTCAGATGCCAACATCATCCTTCGGCGAGTGGTCCCTGGGGCCAGGCACTCCTGGGATGTCCTTGCTGCGGCAGAGGACGTGACTCACTCTCCCACCTGGCCAAAACTCTTTGGGGTGCAGCGTGGAGATTTCCTGCAGACATCTGGGCTTCAGCGGCTCCTGCCTCTGGAACGGGCTGCAGCTCTGCTTTCCCCATGCACAGGGCTCTCTGCATATGTCTTTTCTCTTTCCACTGCTGTTCTGGACAGGCCTCCTGCTCATCCTTTCACTTCATTAAAAAGGGCCTCAGCCCCTCCTCCAGCATCTTAAAAGACAGTGCTGGGAAAGTCAGCAGTGACAGGAGTGACAGGCAGAACTGGAGTAACGACTGCACCCTTGTACTTAAAGCCCCTGCAATTACCTTCTTTCTAGGTGGGAATCTCTCTCAGTGATTATCTGGCTCTTCTGATTTTCATCAGCTGGAGAGCTGCATCTTTGGGATTATCCTCTCGGCGTCCTTGCCTACCCTTTAATGTCACAGGGTTTGGCCAGTTAGTCCAGTTATAGCTTCTCTCAATTCCTGCCTCATCCTCCTGCAAGACTAACTCACAAATAAAGTGAAGTGGGAGTTGCCATGTTAATGTGCTTTCCTCGAGCCCTCGGGGAAAGGTCCTGAACATGATTTCTTCCGCTTGGATGGAAAGAGGAATTTCTGTTAGAGCCTCCATGAAATTACACTCTTTTTTTTTTTTTTTCTTTTTATGAAATGTAAAACAAAGTAAATATTACCTTAGAGTCTCTTATTCATGTTGCAATAAAATGAGACACTTCCTTGGAAATAAGTTTTAAGACACAAGTCTTGTAATGTTCATATTTATTGGAGTGGAGTTCACAGCTCTTTTTTTTTTTTTTTTTTTTTATGAAATGTAAAACAAAGTAAATATTACCTTAGAGTCTCTTATTCATGTTGCAATAAAATGAGACACTTCCTTGGAAATAAGTTTTAAGACACAAGTCTTGTAATGTTCATATTTATTGGAGTGGAGTTCACAGCTGACCTGAGGTCTGGAGGGTTTGGAAGCAATCGTCTATGTGAACTTCCAATTCTTTCTCTCCTTCTCCAGCACACGAGGTGCAAAACTGGTCAGTTATTCAGAGACTTCCCCACCCTTCGTAAGCTCGTGTGCTCATATATCTCTCATGGTACATAAAGAATGACATATTGCAGGGAATCTGCTGAGAATAGCTTGTAAAATACATCATTATATGAATCAGCCTCATTAGAAGCCTCCTTCTCTCATGATTTAAAACAGACACAGTGCTTACAGGAGTGGAAACCAGTGTGATTTTTTTCTTTTTTTTTCTCTCCTGCTGGCATGTTGTGCTCAACCAAATGTTGAAACAGGAGAAAATAATTCTCTGAACTCAAGGCCAGAAGTAGAGAGCAAGTACTGCATTACCCTGATGCCTCTCTGGCATAATTAAGATCTTGGGTGTTTCCCTGGATATATGACTTTCCAGCTTCATTAATAAAATATTCTGTTGCTCTTCTAAACAGCACAAAGCTGCATTCTTTGCATACTCCAAATCCCCCTGACTCAGGACCCTGTAACACCTCACATTCAGCATCCTTAGCCGTTCCAGGCTCTTCTCTCACAGCTGCTGCTGTGTTTATGAAGGGGATTACAGGACACGGTGCCTGTGATAGCAGGAGACAAGGCTTGGTGACCCAGGAGGCCTCTCTCAGCTCTATTTTATGCAGGGACTGGTGCACCAGGTGCCACGGCTGCATGACTCAGACCTCGTTCAAATTGCTCTTACGCTGGGGCCATCTCTTGCCAATGAACTCAACGAAGTTAGTGTTTTACCTTAGACCAGACCACAGCAGATGCAATCCAAACAACACACCGTGGATCGCAGCTGCTCTGGGCTAGTGGCCGTGTCATGCAGGACTCATGGTAGAAAAGGGGTGGCTCGTTACTCCAAGGCAATGGAATGAAGTCTTTCACTCCCATTTGCTCTCGGTATATTGTAGAGCTCATTGACAAACTGCAGGTACAGCAAGTTTTTATTGTTTCTCCCTTGTCACTTCAGCATCAGAGAATGTAGTCTTTCTTGCCGTTATTTCTTTTAAACCATGCCAACACACCCCCTCCACGCTGTGGTTTGGCTTCTAAGCCTCTGGCTTCACTCTTCTGAATCACACCGATTTTTTAATTAACTGTGATAAGTACAAGCACTCAGCTATCCTTGGTCTTTCTGGTCTCCTAATGATTCCAACCATGTAGCCCATGATGTCTCCCTGCTTTGCTCTGCACTGTGGGCTTGTCACCAAAGAGCCTTGTTGGCCAAACACTGTGGTACATTTCTGTCTCCCAATCAAGATTTTGGGCCATGGAGATCACCATGTTCACAATCAAGACATCACACCTTTGCAGGCAAGCTGTACTTACCTTGAATTTACTAGTTTTCTGGACGCTGTTTTGACTTTTGCAGGAGTAGGTCAGAAGGTGCAGTCTGGATGAGTTTTCCTCACAGAGGTGATCAGCAGCTCTTGCTTGACTCACATAGGCTCCACAGAAAGCACCCTCAGGCTTTAGACACTGCCCTCATACCCTGCAGCATCCTCAGGCTGCTCCTGCTCCCAGGTGCCTTCAGCAGCCAAAAGCACAGTCATTTCAGTCCCTTGGTGCATCTGTTGGGTGACTTTCAACACCAGGTTTATCCGGATGTAATGGGCCTTCTGGGATGGTCCGTGGTTGGAGTCCAGCAGCTGCAGTGGGGAAGGAAGGTCTTCAGTCTCTCTTGTTCTCAGGACATCTGCTATTTTTTTGTTGGTAGCAAATACAAATCCCTGCTGCCTTAGTTCAGTTGTTCTCACTAGTGATCACCGGATGGTTTCAGCATAGTCTGAAAATGAAGAAGTGGTTGCAAAACCCCACATGCTCCTGGGCAATCGCACCTCGCTCAGGAGGTGGCATTTCAGGGCACAGAACAAGTAAATTTCCTCTCTATTTCTATACTTGATCATCCTCTCCCACACCATTTGCCTTAATTGTCGTGATTTGGAGGAATACTTTTTAGTGGCAATTCACATAACCTTTGTATCACTCCTGGTTTTGCCACTGACAGAAGTGGGTTTACTTTTTTTTTTTTTTATCACTTTGTTTATCAATAACAATTTTACGAGACCTGTTGCCTTTTTGCCATTTATACTTTGGGAACTGGGCATCCTTGGCGATGCAAGTCTTGCCTCCTGCCCCTTGGATTTGTCGAGCAGGATCCAGTTCCCAACGCTGGGATTTCACAGCTGTGGTCTGACTGGTTTCCTATCAGAGCACACAAAAGGAGTGAGCACAGGGCAACAGCTAAATACCCACTTCAAACTTCAGGCTTCTCAGCTGGAACAACTGTTGCGGTTTGAAGTTGTTTTGTTAACTTCTTTGGCTAATTGAGAACATCTGCATCTCGCCACCCTTCCTTGCCTCTCAAGCTACTTCCAAATAGATGGGATAGATAATACTGTGGCAGAGCTCGGTTTCTGTATTAGTGATATATCGTTACGCTTTCGGAAAATTGTATGAGAACTGGGGGTCGTCTTCAAATAATGCCTCCTTTATAACGGTTTCTTTCACACAGTCTCAGAAACAAGCCCAGAGACACTAATAAAACCTCATGCTATTCATTTGGCGTTTCTTGCCTGATCATGTTCTGATAAAAGAACTTTTGATTTCACACTTTTCCCCCTCTGTATTTCCCTACCACACTTCCTACATTTGAAATTGACATTTGGGCTTTAAAATACTGGAATTCGCTTTTATTTTTCTTTAGTTTTCACTTTCAATAGACGGATCAGGAACCGGTATACATGGTATTTTAGTAAATAAAATCCTTGTATTCAGGATCGCTCTTGAAGTCTGGTAATACACAGTGACACCACAGAGGTCCCAAGGAGATATTATGGTTGTAATGGAAATATCATATATCTCATATCCCAGGTCTGATATATCAGCTCAGCAATAAAAAGAAACAGGATATTTGCAACTATATTTTAACAGGGATTTTGCTGTTACCATGAGAACATGGATTACTTAGAAATTTTGGTGAGAAAACTCTTTAATGGTTTCATCAATGTCAAACCCCGGGAGATTTCAGTCCTTTCACTGCTATTGAAACAGCTATTAATGCAGGGAAAATCAGAAACGTATGAGCGTGTTTCGTTGGTGTCTTAATGTACATCTCAGGCTTAGGTCTCACTACAGGTCAGATGGTCCCTTCTATCACATTTCAGAATTCCCAAGATGAGACATGCCTGGAGACACGTGTCCACTATGAACTCTTCGCAGCTTGACATCCTTCCAGGTTTGGCTGGGAGAGGTTTTCCCTCCTCCACCTCCCTCTTGCCGTGGGGATGGTTAATGCTGTTTCTGAGAAGGGCCTAGAGATGTCTGCAGGCCTTGGGATGTGCAGGGAACTCACGTCAGCCAAGACTCAAAGGCTTGACGTTGCTCAGCCAGCCAGAAGAGCCTCATGAATTCCCTTGTAAAAGGAATTTCTTAGGATTCAGGGAGACTCGTGTGATGTAATCTTTCGAAAACAGTATTTGACACAGGATAGGGCTATCCCCTTTACGAAGTCCCCAACAGAACCTGCAAGATGCTGTGAGTGCTATTATTATTGTGATTCTTTTATTTTGTGCCATTTCAACGTCACTAGCATCTACAAAAGAAGTCAGATAAAATCCCAAATACAGACCTCTCATAACTTCACCTAACGCAAGCTCAACACATTTGGTCTTAATCTGAGCGCCTGGACTGGGATGAATTCTGCAGGGCTGTAATAAAATAAATATTTTCCTGCACTGAGAATGGCTCAGCAAAAGGTTCAATGTCAGGTCAGCACAGCGAGCTCTTTAACCATCTTTTGCTAGACATGGACCATGTCTTCACCTAAGGAATTGTCACGGTTCCATAGCAGCTGGTGGAGTGGAAGTGATTTAAACCATTCACCTCTCGTTCATTTTCAATGTTGGACTTGGTCAGCATTTGAGGAAAGCTGGGCAGCGGGTACAGCCCCAGCTTCCAGAAATAAAAGGTCTCTACTAGAAAAATAATAAAATAAAAAAAAAAAAGGGACTTTCTGTGGAGTTTTCTCCCCTGCTCTGCTCAAATTGGATTACTTACAGAAACAAAGGGAACAAGCAGCCTTGTTGCAGCAGACTGGTCCCAGGTGAGTAAGTGTGAGCTACTTAACAATTGGCAATATAGTGAGAGCTCTTTTAATTGTTTTTTCAAACAAAACTGAACCACCTGTTCTGCCGTTTTAATGCAGGAACCAAAGGAAATGTGATTCACAGGTGTCTTATAAAAGGGAAGGCAGAGATGCTTGAGAAGGAAACTTGCCTCTTTGCTGCAGCATGAGACAGAGCTTGAAAGTTCAGTGGCTGTATGTGTTCTGTCAGTGCACCATTAGGGTGGAAAAAACTTGAACAACAGAAGAATTTGCTGAGGTTAGTAGTTTTTCATTCCTTTGTAATGATGTTGTCTGTTAGTACACTGTAGATGAGCAAAAAAGCCCACCTCCCTGCTAGGTAATTCCAAAAGCTACTCCTAAAGAGAATGTCACTGTCCTAAAACTCTCAGTAACCATATATTTGTTTTTTGTTAGTTTTCTTGTAGATGGGTGCTGCTCTAGAATCAAGACAGTTCCCTTTCAATTTAGTGGGAATTGATTATGAACTCTGGAGAAAAAATTCAGCTCTTTGGGTGGTGATTCCTTTAATGAAGCTGATTTATCAAGTAGATTTTCTAAAGCATGATATTTTCCTAGTTTGAGAAGTGGTTCATCTTCTATCCAACTATGTATGTAGTTATTGAATGTTAACTCTATTGTGCCAGATAGAAGCATTTTACTCATTTCTAGCCTCATATAAAGAACTTAAATTTTTGACCAAATTCATAAAGAGGACTCTGAACACAGCAGAAGCCCTGGTTCTGAACAAATGCAGGAGCCCTGGTTTCAGGTCTTGTAACTCTTGCTAATTAATTAGTCAGTGATGTGAATCAGTCTTCAGAAAGACCAACCATAAACACCACAGATGATCTCAGCTCAAAGCAAAGGTATCGGATGCACTTGTAGACCTAGATCAGCAGAAAACCATCTTGTGGTCATAACAGAAGTGGGGGATGCTCTACATCTGGGCCTAGAAGTTTTACTACTCATTTAAATACAGTAAATGCATTCAATGTAATCTCATACCTCTTTGTAGACTCTAAGTCTCCTTGTTCAGTGGAACAGTTATTTACTGAGCTACTGCAGAGGCCACTCTAGAAGGAGAAGATGGCTCTCTTGGTTGGACTTACTGCAAAAATCTTCATCTATGATGTATTTTTGGAGAGGAACTTTAAGGCAAGACTGACCCAAGCATTGTTTGTTCACTGGCTGCCAGTAGAGATGTCAATACGCCCTGTCCTTGCAGAAGCTGGTTGAGTGAAAGTATTTCTTTATGGCCATTGCCATTTATCCTTTCATTTTGGAGCAGGACTAATCTCTCTCCTTTTAGGGTGTGTCAGTACATTTACAGACTATGATAAGTTGCCCTGCATTGAAGGGTTTACAACCTTATGTATATTTTTTGATTTTTTGGGACACATATAGATCATGTTAAAAACCAGAAGTCCATTGTTCAATCAATCAAGTTAATCCTGGTGCTCCTTGATAACTATAGCTATCACATTTCAGAGTGATTTTACTGGATATTACTGGGATTACTTGTAGTAGCCACTCAGTCTAGACAGGGGTTTCTATTACAGTGAACACAGACAAAAGGGTAAGAAATATTAATGCCCAACATCCATTAACCATGCACAAACTGCATATCAGAGAGTGGATCCTGTTCACTTGGCTGTGGTTCCTCCTCCCTTTTGTTTATCTCTCAGGAGGGCACTGACTTTTTTTAATTAAAAAGAAACAGGTTGTCTTAATAGAGAGGTGAAAAAAAAAACACAACCCAGCTACTTGAAAACGTTGCTATTTAGGGTTCAGTTAGAGATCTTTTGATGAACTGTCCCAATGTAGAAAGATCCACATATTTTGGCCCAAGAGCTGTCTTGAGGATGGTTTTCTCTTGACCTTTCTGCAAGATGGGAGCAGAGTCACGGTGATCTTGCTGAAATGAACAGCTTGGAAACTTGGATCTCTGAGAATCCTGTCATTGTGAGAAATATGGTGAAGTGGATCCCAAGACTGTCATCAGGGCTGGATAAAATTATACTACCCGTTGTTTCTGAAACAAAGCCATTTAGAATGACAAGCACTCCAGGAATGCTGCTCCTTCAATAAATGTAATGTGGCAGTGACATGTAGTTCCCACCACCCCCTACAAGACAGCTCTGCTGCAACTAAATTAAGGCAGTTGGCTGATTAAAATTAGGCCTAGTTAACAGGGTACTGAGTGAGGTAATAAAGTTAAACTCTAAAGCATTTCAAATTCTCATTTTATGCTACTCCACGTGTTCATAGCACTGGGCAAACATTGTATTTGCTGCCTAGACCATTTGTAGTGTCACAGATTTTATTTTGGATATGGCATATTTTAGATTGTTGTCAAGTTGCCCATCATAACTGAAGCTCCACCAGGTCTGCCAAAGTACATTAGGAGGTGGGGGAGCAGTATAAACACTTAAACACTTTGCTTACACATGCCTTGTTATCCTGCATTTGTTCACCAAAGACCTTGATGTCCTTCTTGACATCCTTTTAAGATTTGGGGGTTGGACAAGATGATCTCCAGAGGTCCCTTCCAACCCCGTATCGTTCTGTGACTTTGGGAATGGAAAGCTAATTAGCCAGTTCTTGGAAGGGTCTGCAGATCCTGTGGAAGCAGAAACTTCAAAAATCTTTGGGTTTTTTATAGGGAAGGGGGGAATAAAATTATATAAGAGGCTTGCAATTATTTAGAGATTCCCTTAATCCCTGGGTGATGAGGCCAATTCAGCACTGCACAGATACATAAATCAAGATTTCCCTGCAAAACTTTAGCTTGGTATGGATTTGGAGAACATACTCTGCATGCCAGTGCTCTCCAACCCTTTTTAGATCTGACAGCTGATTTCAATGTGTTTGAACATGATACAGTAGGCACTGGGAGTGTGTGTTACTGTTGCTGTCTCAATGACTGTCATCCAATTTCTAAGGCTGGGCACTGTCCACCTCTAACCTTCCACAGCAAATTTGTCCATGTCCAGAAATATTCTGTTGGTTGGTGTAGCTCAACAATGTGTTTGGCAGGTCCCAGGTCTTCCCTCCACCCAGAGGGGAATAAGTAATGTGGTGTTTGGCTGTTTTTTTTTCCTGTGAGGCAAGAGTTGTGTTTATATCCCTATTTTACAACATGGAAATGTTACCACCAAGAAGTTAAGGTCCAAGTTTATCAAACCGTGTAAGTATCTAATTTTCTGGGTTATTTTAATCAGCAGTTATGCTCTTAATACAGTTATGGATATGATAATAAGTTACTTGCATAAAACCCGTGGAGCAGGGCAATGAGGTTGGGTTCCCTCAAATTTTAGGCTTAGCAATAAACCTTCTTTCTCTTGTTTTGTATGTGTTTATTGTGATCTGGCAGCTGCAGGTCTGCTTGCCTTGATACACCTCCTCCCCTGAACTCTTATCTCATGGTAATGAAATGGGAGTTTCTAGGGTATTTCTCACTGCAGTGTCAGAAAGAAGAGGACAGCATAAATTTCTACCCTCATTTCCAGGAAGATCATTGTGGCTGGTGTTTTTTGCACCCATATTTTGAAAGAAAAGTCTTTCAAATAAGCCCCTGGGGATAGACCTCTTCAAGTAGTCAATGGGTGGGCACAAACTATTGCTTGGAGAGTAAACCCCAGCCTTCCTTGGGATAAGTTTCCTTATTTTCTTGCAGGTGTGTAGATGGGATGTGGTGATTCTTGGTGTATTCTGGGGTAAGGAAGGTGTAGGGTGATCCAAAAAAAGCATATACTGTGCTGTTAGAGTCTGACAAGAGCAAGATCAAGAAAATCTCCCCTATGGAAACATTGCCTTTGTGCAGGGTGTTTTCCCAGGCACCACAACCTGATTCTATTGAAAGAGCTGAATTATTGTTATACAACTTTAAAAACACAGTTTCAAACTACACATAGAATTTGAGGCGGTTTTTAATAAGCATTTTCTCTAGTGTGTGGTTCCCTCTGGTTTGAATGTTCTTAACATTTTGGTCAAATAAATAACATCATAGAACAGTATTTTTTAGGAAAAGATGATGCTTGGAGGTGGCTGGGGATTCTGTGGCTTTCACTGTCCTTCAGAGGATTTGGACTAATGTGTATACTTTTCAAGAAAACAAATTAACAACTTGGGAAGGTTTTAGCTGAAATTACATCCAAGACAACTCACAACTTTTCCTTTTATTGTGTTAGCTGACGTGAAGATTTTTCTTGGTTTGCTTTTTTTTTTTTAAATAATATAACTGGACTGTACTTCTCCCTTTAGTTTTTATTTTCTTTTTTTCATGCTTTCCTTTGTGGTTTTTTTTCTTCCTCCTTGATGCTTGTACATTTTTTCATTTATCTGTGTGTTCTTCCCACTTTTTGTTCCTGCTTTGCTGCTTCCCTTCCCAGTTCTTCTGCAGTTCAAAATGACTTTGTCTTGAACTGTTCCAACCGGTCCTGGCAAAAGTCAGCTCCTTTTCAAGGCCAAATTGTGCTCTTGATCTAATGTTGGGATCACATCTGATCCCAAATGTGCCTAGATGGAAAAGAACAACATTATAGAAAGGCTGGAGAAGAGAAGGTGGCAGGAAAGCTTGGAGGAGTGTGCCACAGACAGTCCCAGGGTCCCTGCTTTAATTCAGGCTCCTTTCTGTGGGGCTGTCAACAGCCAAGGGAGGATGATGAGGTTGCGAGCAAGAGCTAGAAGAAACCACGCAGAAAACCCAGCACAGTGTCTCAAATCTTCTAGAAACAGAAGATGAGTTTGCACACTTTGAACTTGTAGGATGTGGGACCTTGAACTTGTGGGACCAACTCAAGGCCTGGATTTTATAATTTGGATTTTATTAAAACCTAGCTGGGGGTGGAGCAGTGACTGAGGCTATGAAGGTGAAGAGAGGTCCTTACCAAGGACTGAAGATTTTTTGGCTGATTCCCACTGGCTTGTGGATGAGGTCACTGTTGTGCTGAAGAATCTAGAAATGCAGGAGGTTTTTCCCTTGTGCCAGATCCTCAGGACTGAAGATTTTTTGGCTGATTCCCACTGGCTTGTGGATGAGGTCACTGTTGTGCTGAGGAATCTAGAAATGCCATCCCTTCTCTCCTGCCTGCTGGACATCCCACAAAGCCTTGTCCTCAGTGGATGAAAAGAACCACCAGCAACTACTCGTAGCGATATGGAATTAGCTGTTGTGAAGGATGACTAACGTCCTGAGATTTCCTCTTTGCCTTTTCAGCCCAATTTATGCTTCTTGACAAATCCAGTGCTTGACTGCTCTGTCACCTCCCCTCAGTCCACACTTCCTGGCTGTGTAGTGCAGCTCTGGATTTTTAGGAAGCAAAGTGTTCTTCAGACCTAAAGAGAGTGAAGAATTGCATTGATTTATATGACCTGAGACAATGGCCTCAGGCTGTCCTTTAAGCTTTTTCTTATTTCTTTCATTAATTCACAAGAGCCACTCAGATTCGTGCAAACTGAGCAATCGATGGCACTATACCAATTAATTTTGGATTAAACCTTTTTTCTTAAACTGTCAGTGACGTGGATGTTTTGGAAGTTGCAGACTCTGAAGGAGGTAATGGTCTGTGGGAAAGGCTGGCGGATGTTATTTCATTGGCCATCTGGCTGGGACATCCTGATTGTACTACTTCAGGCAGTTTTTGAAAGACTGCTGAAGATGTAGATGTTTAAATGATAATTAATAACAGTATTCAACTCAGTGATTCTCTTGGCGAAACTTTTGCTTTAACATTAGCTTTCAATAAAGCTCTGCCATTTTAAACTTTCATTTAAGCAGAAAAATGCTTTTAAAGTTCCAGATTTAGAAGATTTTACAGAGCTTAATAAAAAGTCACTTTTTGGGCAAAGCACAGTTGACAGCTGCATTGGTACTGATGGTTTCTATTTAAAAACACATTCCTTTCATTGGCTGCATCTCACAGTGGCTGAGATTCTTTTTCTGTCTTCCTCTGAATGTCTCTTGCCATCTTACAGGCATCGGAGGAGGAGGCTGAGTGCCTTCAACACCACCAATGGAGAGAACTTGATTTTATTCTCTCTCATGACTCGGTTCTTTATGTTGATGCAGGAAGGATCTGGATAAGAACCAGAGGTGCTGGGGAGAAGAAGATGCTCTGTAATGCACACAATAAATGGGATGGTCAAGGGTTCCATCATGCTTTACAAACTATCATGAGATACGTAGGCAGCAGGATGGCCAAGTGCACCAGGGCTTCAGGGAGGTGAAATATACCCCTAATCCATACCCCTACTCTGTGACCAACCTACCAGGTACCTGGGCAAAGACGTCCAGTATAGACTTGATGGGACAGAAGCTACTTATTATTCTTAATTTGCATATTTTCTTGAACAATAAGGTCCTATAGATACAGTAATGACAGGGCTGTGGGAATCGTGCTAAATGGTGGTGGGTTTGAATTGATATTCAAAGGGCAAATAAGCAACAGCAAAAAGATAACCAGAGAATAATTTTGGGGAAAAAAAATGCACATATGAATTTAGTGGGTACAACACCTGCAAGGAGAGTCTGGGATCTGGCTCATCCCTCTGTCACATTCCTGGATGCCCCTTGCTTCTAGGAGGAAGTTAGCAAAGTGAGGAAAAGGAAATCAAAAAGTTAATCTCTTGGCTAACTAGTAGCTGTATCTCTTTACCAGCTTAGCACTTCTGGGCCATATATTCATGTAGGAAGCCCAGTTGTACTTCTTTTTATGTGTATTGACTTAGTGGAGTGCAAACATGTTAAAAAGTTCACTTTCTCCTTTATACGAGTCTATAAAAAAGCTCTTAAAATGGAGTCATAGGGTTTCAATGAGACAAATGAATGATCAGCCGAGACCCAACACTCCTTCCCGATGGATTAGGTGCTTTAGTGTGAGGAAATTTTAAGATGCAGATCAGCCTGGAGAGTTTTCATGAATCCAGCTCTAGGTGATGATACAAAATACTGCGATGCCTCCAAGTTATAACGGAACAGGCGAGTAGGATGCAGTAAGAAGTATCACATGATATTTGATTCCAGTTAAATCTACATTCTCAAAAGTCTCCAGGCAGCAGAGTTTTCTTATGTATTTATGGGAATTTGAGTAAAACTAAACATATACACACTAGCTTGGAAATTTTTCTAACAGCTATTTGGACACAGTAATTTACAGAAATAATTGTAAACACCTGCAGGAGGAGATCAGTGTGTGTTGTCAGTGCCTGCTTTTAGGAGAAATAACACATTAATGTATTTTCTGATTATTTTTTTTGCAAATGCACTGCAAAATTGCATCTCAATAAACTTCGCTTTATGTGTTCTTCTAAACTGATGACACCAGTATAATACCAAGATGCTTTCCAGTTGGGATTTAGGAAGACATGACAAAAGTGTTCATAAGAGGACATTTCAGCACAAATGTTAACTCGCATGGAGTTGATCAAAAATCAGCTTTTCAGCAAGGAATGTGTCTGTTTACAAGACTTACTGTGGAAGGGCTCGATCCCGCTGCCAGAGCAGTGAACCACACATTTGCTGCAATAGCTCAGGAGCAGGTTGCTTTTACCAGAAGGAATCATTTACTGTACAGAGCTGTTACATCTTATTTCTGCACATTTGGAAACTCTGAGCTATGCTTTCTCGCTTACGTTTGCGGGCATTTAAGTGCTGTGTTTATATTCTGTGTCAGTCAGTGAGATCACAAACATGATCAGTCACTGAGAAAGGAGAGAAAAAAGCAGGATATTTCATCTACATTTTTTTTCCAGGAGTAGTGGTGGTGTTTTGGGAGATAAAAAGCAAAACTGAATTGTTTGAAAACAGTCCCTGCAATGGTTCTCTTTCTGCAGGTTCACTGAGTATCCAAAGGAGGCTCCTGAGCTTGTGCTGAGATTTGCTAAGGATGCAGGTGGGAAATGGTTAATTAATAGCATGGGGTGAGGAAATCAGCCTTCATCCCTGGCACAGCCGCTTCAGGAATTGTGCCAGGAACCAGTAGCTGATTTTAGCTCACTAAAAGCAACAGGACAACACTGTTAAATGCCTGGAGTCTTAAATGGTTAGGAGTTTGTCAAGGTGACACGCTCGTGGTCTTTATTGAAGTGCAAGCTGAGGGACATCTCTGCTACTTATAGAAATGTGTAACCAATGCAGTTTGTGAGCATCTATGTTGTCATTACAAGAACAAAATGTTATCTGCATAATTACTAAGTTATATTCTGATAGGGATTCTAATTTAAGCCTGTTACATGCTCCAGCAAAGCAGAAAATCCCTTACTGAGCACCGTTAATAATGGAGCATTAAGAATACACTGTTTTCTTTTCTTGCTTTATATACATCTATTTATTTTTAAAACAACTGGGTTTTGGTGCTTTCTAGGATTTCTCTCCCGGGTGCTGGCGAGATCTTTTCCCTGGACCTGGCTAGAAAAGGAGATGTTTCTACAACCATTTCTGGTAATGTTTTCTATGCCTTGCTGGGACCCGTCCCCTCTCTCCCACCACAGTGCCCAGCAGGGCTGGGATGGGGATTGAGGTGGGGGGACAGGGGGTTTGGTAGCTCTAGGGAAAGCACGTGGCCCAGGAGAGGCTGAAAATGTTCAGACATTTCTTTCCTTAAGGATTAAACTGATCTTTCTTGTGGAGAAATTAATTATATGATGCCAGAGGACTCAAATACCTTTCATTTCCCCCCAGCAGTCTTATTAACAGAGTCCAGTGAGGTGGGCATGTCTTGAGGGATGTCCCAAGCATGGGGTCCCACTCAGGCAGTGATGGTGGAGGTCTCCTGGGAGTCCTCCTTGGGGGCTGAGAGGGCTTTTCAGGTTGTGCTGATGTGTGGGGTCCCTGCAGCTGATGGTGAGCAGCTGCTTGAGAGGCTCCTCCAGAAGCATCTGGTGGCTTCAGCCACTGCAGCTGGTGGAGCACTGGGCTGAAGACCCAGCCCTGGGGGAGTAAAGGTGTGGGTACAGACCTGTGATGAGTTTGGGAAATATAAAATAATGTTCTTTGAAATGAAAAGGGAAGGGAAGGATTGTGAGCCCCACAAAAGGAAGTAGGTGAGGAGGAAGGCAGGAAGGAAAGATAGATGGGGTAACTCCTGGCCATTAAGGCTTCCTGGAAGCAACCCCACTCCCTGGGCAGGACCTGCCTGGCTGCTCCTTCCACTGCTGCTGCTTGTGCACAGCAGAGCAGGCAGCCAATGATGATAATTGAAAGTCAGGTCGCTATCAATCAGGCTTGGCTTGTTGAGCCAGTGGGAATTTGTATCTGGGAAGGCTGTGGAACTGCTCCTCTGTTTCATGCAGTGTCTGAGATGGTGTGGTCAGACAGCAAAGAGGGGAGCAGTCCAAGGAACCCGGGTTCCTGCAAGGATCCCCACACTGCAGAGCCCTGTGGCTGGAGGATGGTTTAGCAGGGGAATCCCTGCCTGCTCTGCTTCGTGCAATTAGCTGCTGGGATCCATGGATGCATCTCTCTGTGCTGGGGGAAATGAGCTGGGCTTTCCAGTTATGTTAAATCACAGCAGTAAATCGAGCAGTGGAAAGAGAAGGCAGAATCAAACCCTTCCCTGGGCTGGGCACTGGTGGAACTGGGAAGTGTAACATTAGCATGATGTGGCTTTATTATGGCCACAAGCACACGGGGATTTAAAGACCAGTGGCTAGACTGAGCAAACATTTAGGGTGGATGGGAGGAGGCAAAACATCTATTTTCTTGTGCCACAACAAAGGGTGACTAATTAGAGCAGGAACAGCTGCGGTGCACTTGAAACTGTAGAAGAGCAGCTGATTCCTACCAGCTTCTCCAGCCAAGTGGCAGCACCTGAGACCTGCCAGGTAAAAACCAGGCTCTGTGCTTTGTCCAAGTCATTAGAGCTCCACTTGGTGAGGAGTGAGCGAGGAACAAGCCTTGCTTCACTGCTTAAAGAGTTGTTCAAAAAGGAAAAAAAAAAAAAAAAATATATATACCTGGAAGAAATATTTCAGTCCAAAGTAATATTTACTTGGGTGCTTAAAACTTTGTAAAATGCCCTGAAGGTCACAAGCCATTCATCCTGCTGTGTATTTCTCTTTAAGAAGGTGCTTGTAAGTACTACTGGAACACATGTGTGATGAGGGGTTGCCATGGCAAACAGGTTTTGGCACTGTTTAAGACAGAGTTTTATTGCGCAGCAGAATAAATAAGCATGTTAAAGCCACATACAGTAACTTGTTGGCACATACATTAATGCTCCCAAGGGCTGCAATAACTTAAGCACCCTCCCTTTAAACATTTTTTCAGCGTTTTTTCTTTTTTTATTGACTACATGCATTTAGTATTAGGGCTAGGAATGTCCCATTTCCACCCCCTTTTGAAGTGAGTAATTGAGGCAAAAAAGGAGGACTGTCTAATAAATCATAAAGGGGCATTGTGCTCGGAGACAAGAGGGGCAATTTTCCCTTCCCTGACATCCGTGAGGATAAGCCAGCGTGAGACCTGGCTGTGCACTAAATCCAGCCTCACTCCCTCCAGAACCAGGAGCAGATTGGCCTGGTGGAGCTGGAATAATCAGAAATAGAATCATACAATGGTTTCACACCATTTTCTGCACTTTTTGGCTTGCTCTTTTGTGCCAAACCCCTTCTTCTTTCTCCCACACCGCAGCAGGGAGCTGGTTACTTCAGCTTTAGTTGTTTTATGAACCACCTGTTCTCTTCCCAGTCTGGCTCCCAGTTCATACCAGTGAGTCCCATCAGGGCTGGAGAGACTCCCAGCTTGGAGGAAGTGCTGCAGGGAGGCAAGAGGCAGATCTGTGCCTGTAAGAGGGCTCAGGTTTGTGGTGCTCTTAAAGGTGAACATAAATTACACTTTCTAATGAAAGCTCTGGTTTAAGTAAAGTTATTAGTGCATTAGGCTGGGCTTTATTAGCCCAGAGGCTTCGGAGCCGGGTGGGAGGTGGGACACTGGCTCCCTCTTCTGTGGGAAGCAGTGACTTTTCTGATTTGGAGAACTTCAGAGCTGCCAAAAGCAGGGAAAGGCCACAAAGTCTCCCCCATCCCCTCCCACCTGGGAGACGTAAGAACACAATTAGCGCAGAGGTGATGAGATAATGCCCAGCTTTAAGGCAAGGGGCAGAGCTGCCTCCTCCCCCGGGGGGGTGAAGGGTGGCTGAGCTCTTCTGCCAGAGCTGGCAGGAATTTTGTTAAAAACTGGGGAATTGGTGAGTGTGATGGACCTAATTCTCTGCGTTTTATCGGTCAGTAAGGAAGTTACTGAGGAAGAGCAGCAGAAAGTACATCTCGCCCTAAAAGATGACTGTAGTCAGTGCTGGCTCCCATTAAACTAGAACAAAAACCTGTTTTACTTATTCCCTGTGGTTTTAGGATGAAAACTGTAATGTATTTTACTCTTTGGGCCCTTTTTGCCTCTTGCCCCATTGCCAAGGTGACCCCATGGCCTTCAGTGAGGCTTGGACCCGTCATCAGAGCTCCTAAAACTTAAACTTTCCTCTAAACTTTCCTCTATACTCAGCAGTCGCTGAAGAGCATTCAAGCCTCATGAAATGGGGGAGGAAAAGAAAAAAAAAAAAAAAGGGGGGGGGGGAAAGGGAGATATCAGCACTTCCGACTTGTTGTTGGGTGAAAATGATGTCATGCGTTTTGCAGCAGGGCCACCTCTGCTGCTGCAGGGGAGGGAGAGGGAGGAGGCAGGCACCCTGCCCTGCCAGGGATCCCCCTGCCCGCAGAAACCCAGCCTTCTCACACCCCTGGGGGAATTAACGAGGCCGGCAATTAGCTAATGTAGGAGAGGGCTGCAGCGCCAGCTTGGGATTCAACAGCGAGCAAAGCCCCTCCGCGGCAAACCCCTATTTGCTCCAAGAAAATAGGAGGTCATTAATGTAAACTTGACAAAATAAGCCCTGTTTTCCCCGTTTTCTGCCTGTTTTGTCACTACACGAGCCCAAAGCTCCCCCCAGGCAGCAGGTAAAGGAGCCCTGGGGGGGCCTGAGCCCAAGTTCACCACGCACAAGGCATGGAGGCTCCTCGGGCTTCGGCAGCAATAAGGAGGGATTATTCACCGCCTTGAGTTTTGACCACGCTTCCACATGCGATCTGTAACAGAAAAATTAAGGAAACAGCTTC
>NW_015090893.1:15849853-15858248 GCF_001431845.1 Calidris pugnax | reverse complement strand
TGGCTTCAGCCACTGCAGCTGGTGGAGCACTGGGCTGAAGATCCAGCCCTGGGGGAGTAAAGGTGCGGGTACAGACCTGTGATGAGTTTGGGAAATATAAAATAATGTTCTTTGAAATGAAGAGGGAAGGGAAGGATCGTGAGCCCCACAAAAGGAAGTAGGTGAGGAGGAAGGCAGGAAGGAAAGATAGATGGGGTAACTCCTGGCCATTAAGGCTTCCTGGAAGCAACCCCACTCCCTGGGCAGGACCTGCCTGGCTGCTCCTGCCACTGCTGCTGCTTGTGCACAGCAGAGCAGGCAGCCAATGATGATAATTGAAAGTCAGGTCGCTATCAATCAGGCTTGGCTTGTTGAGCCAGTGGGAATTTGTATCTGGGAAGGCTGTGGAACTGCTCCTCTGTTTCATGCAGTGTCTGAGATGGTGTGGTCAGACAGCAAAGAGGGGAGCAGTCCAAGGAACCCGGGTTCCTGCAAGGATCCCCACACTGCAGAGCCCTGTGGCTGGAGGATGGTTTAGCAGGGGAATCCCTGCCTGCTCTGCTTCATGCAATTAGCTGCTGGGATCCATGGATGCATCTCTCTGTGCTGGGGGAAATGAGCTGGGCTTTCCAGTTATGTTAAATCACAGCAGTAAATCGAGCAGTGGAAAGAGAAGGCAGAATCAAACCCTTCCCTGGGCTGGGCACTGGTGGAACTGGGAAGTGTAACATTAGCATGATGTGGCTTTATTATGGCCACAAGCACACGGGGATTTAAAGACCAGTGGCTAGACTGAGCAAACATTTAGGGTGGATGGGAGGAGGCAAAACATCTATTTTCTTGTGCCACAACAAAGGCTGACTAATTACAGCAGGAACAGCTGTGGTGCACTTGAAACTGTAGAAGAGCAGCTGATTCCTACCAGCTTCTCCAGCCAAGTGGCAGCACCTGAGACCTGCCAGGTAAAAACCAGGCTCTGTGCTTTGTCCAAGTCATTAGAGCTCCACTTGGTGAGGAGTGAGCGAGGAACAAGCCTTGCTTCACTGCTTAAAGAGTTGTTCAAAAAGGAAAAAAAAAAATAAAAAAATATATATATACCTGGAAGAAATATTTCAGTCCAAAGTAATATTTACTTGGGTGCTTAAAACTTTGTAAAATGCCCTGAAGGTCACAAGCCATTCATCCTGCTGTGTATTTCTCTTTAAGAAGGTGCTTGTAAGTACTACTGGAACACATGTGTGATGAGGGGTTGCCATGGCAAACAGGTTTTGGCACTGTTTAAGACAGAGTTTTATTGCGCAGCAGAATAAATAAGCATGTTAAAGCCACATACAGTAACTTGTTGGCACATACATTAATGCTCCCAAGGGCTGCAATAACTTAAGCACCCTCCCTTTAAACATTTTTTCAGCGTTTTTTCTTTTTTTATTGACTACATGCATTTAGTATTAGGGCTAGGAATGTCCCATTTCCACCCCCTTTTGAAGTGAGTAATTGAGGCAAAAAAGGAGGACTGTCTAATAAATCATAAAGGGGCATTGTGCTCGGAGACAAGAGGGGCAATTTTCCCTTCCCTGACATCCGTGAGGATAAGCCAGCGTGAGACCTGGCTGTGCACTAAATCCAGCCTCACTCCCTCCAGAACCAGGAGCAGATTGGCCTGGTGGAGCTGGAATAATCAGAAATAGAATCATACAATGGTTTCACACCATTTTCTGCACTTTTTGGCTTGCTCTTTTGTGCCAAACCCCTTCTTCTTTCTCCCACACCGCAGCAGGGAGCTGGTTACTTCAGCTTTAGTTGTTTTATGAACCACCTGTTCTCCTCCCAGTTTGGCTCCCAGTTTGCACCAGTGAGTCCCATCAGGGCTGGAGAGACTCCCAGCTTGGAGGAAGTGCTGCAGGGAGGTGAGAGGCAGATCTGTGCCTGTAAGAGGGCTCAGGTTTGTGGTGCTCTTAAAGGTGAACATAAATTACACTTTCTAATGAAAGCTCTGGTTTAAGTAGAGTTATTAGTGCATTAGGCTGGGCTTTATTAGCCCAGAGGCTTCGGAGCCGGGTGGGAGGTGGGACACTGGCTCCCTCTTCTGTGGGAAGCAGTGACTTTTCGGATTTGGAGAACTTCAGAGCTGCCAAAAGCAGGGAAAGGCCACAAAGTCTCCCCCGTCCCCTCCCACCTGGGAGACTTAAGAACACAATTAGTGCAGAGGTGATGAGATAATGCCCAGCTTTAAGGCAAGGGGCAGAGCTGCCTCCTCCTCCCCTGGGGATAAGAACACAATTAGCGCAGAGGTGATGAGATAATGCCCAGCTTTAAGGCAAGGGGCAGAGCTGCCTCCTCCCCCGGGGGGGTGAAGGGTGGCTGAGCTCTTCTGCCAGAGCTGGCAGGAATTTTGTTAAAAACTGGGGAATTGGTGAGTGTGATGGACCTAATTCTCTGCGTTTTATCGGTCAGTAAGGAAGTTACTGAGGAAGAGCAGCAGAAAGTACATCTCGCCCTAAAAGATGACTGTAGTCAGTGCTGGCTCCCATTAAACTAGAACAAAAACCTGTTTTACTTATTCCCTGTGGTTTTAGGATGAAAACTGTAATGTATTTTACTCTTTGGGCCCTTTTTGCCTCTTGCCCCATTGCCAAGGTGACCCCATGGCCTTCAGTGATGCTTGGACCCGTCGTCAGAGCTGCTTCTCTCTCCTAAACTTTCCTCTACACTCAGCAGTTGCTGAAGAGCTTTCAAACCTCATGAAATGGGGGAGGAAAAGAAAAAAAAAAGAGAGAGTTGATTATTTTATGAAACATACATGTTTGTAATATCGCATACTGATAGGTTCATTATGAATTACAATTTGCTGAATAAGAGAATTCACGAGGGAGGGATCATGCATGGAGAGGGGAAAAAAAAAAAAGAGGGAGTTGATTATTTTATGAAACATACATGTTTGTAATATCGCATACTGATAGGTTCATTATGAATTACAATTTGCTGAATAAGAGAATTCACGAGGGAGGGATCATGCATGGAGAGGGGAAAAAAAAAAAAGAGAAAGAAAAGGAGGGAGGGGGTTTTTCTGCCTCTAAAGGTGTCTCCTGGGCATAGCTGGAGTTGAAGACCTACCATTTGGTTCTCGCTGTTTGGATTTGCTTGCAATTAAAGCCTAGTGGAGCTGTCAGGGACTGTTGACAAATATATTATAACCAACTTAGGTTAAGCGAAAGTTACTTAAAATTAATCCATCCCTTGCACGACGCTCCCATTTCACTTCAGAAGAATGTGCCAGGAGGAATGAGTACAATCCTCACCGTGTTCCCAGAAACCTCCTCAAGGTGGAAATTTGCAAATAGGGCTACTGTAGTATGTAATGAGAAGCTGCAGGGCTTTCAATTATCCCACATGCTCTGTCTCTTTGCAACTTGACTGACAGCTAATTATGCCGGTGCCATTTTTTTTTTTTTTTGGCGGTGGAATTTAATCTCCCAGATGGAAAGCAAATCAATCTGCCCATCGCTGCAGCTGAGGCATACTTTGGCTCCACTTTAATTTATTCTCCTAAGCCTAAGAAGGCTCGTCATTTCAAGGTACAAAAATATCAAATTTCTTCTCTTAACCAGGGCTGGTGGGGGAAAAAAAAAACGTGTGGAAGAGTTGGGATTTGGCGGGCTGCGCTGTGAAGTGTTGTCGCTCCTTCCTTTTGTATTAGGAAACAGCAGCATCATCTCCCCTTGATTCCTGTCCCTGGAATCTGACAGGGAAGAAGCATTTACGAGCGGGTCGCGAGTGATAATGGTTAAACATGAGTTGTGGAGGCATTAAGTGGGATTCTGTGGAGGAACGGGCTAAATCTCGGAAGGACTCAACACAAAAAGGCGTCGGTGGCAATTTTCAAGCGTTTCAGCCAGTGAGTGATAACCCTGTTCCCACTGGGTTTGGCTCCAGGGATATAAACACAATCCTTCTACTTACCTGTGCTCTCTGGGCCTATCAATTATGCTGCTCCCTCGGAGTCGCTGGGACAAATTTAGGAATTAGTGTCCTCTGCCAAGCCATGGGCGAGGGGAGTGTGACTGGTTACTGTGCAGCCCCCATCTTCACCCACCCGGGCACCCACAGCCCCTCCCAGCGCTGTTCTTTCAGGCTGGAAACCCCAATTTTAGTCAGGATCAAGGGGAGGAGAACTCAGAAAAACTTATATTAATGAATGCTGGAAAATCAGAGCCTTTTTCTTTTTTTCTGCAAACTTTGGCCTGTTTGGCCAACGCTGTTTCAGGCTGGGTTGGGTACCTGTGGTGTGTGTGTTATTTTCCACGTTGGGGTACTCTGAATTCTTAACCTCTCAGGTTATTGGATATATGTGCTCTGTTTTTCTTTTCAGAGAGTTTACAAATAGAAAGGTTACTGATTTTTATTGAAAAAAGCATTTCTAAAAGTGCTTATCAGGTTACCCAGAGAAGCTGTGGCTGCCCCATCCCTGGAGGGGTTCAAGGCCAGGTTGGAGGGGGCTTGGAGCAACCTGGGCTGGTGGGAGGTGGCACTGGATGGTCTTCAAGGTCCCTTCCAACCCAAACCATTCTATGACTCTATGCTTTGCTCTCACCTAATGACTCAGATTCCAGTCTTTCTCACACTTTACAAAACCACAGCCATTTTACTGACTCTTTCTTTATCCGTTTGGAGACTGGAAGATCACAAGCTCTCCTAACTACCTATTAATACCCGTCTTTTTACATTTTCCTATTATGCTTATAACAATGTTGACGCTGCTCCTAATGAGCCCTTGGATGACACTTTATAATTATGATGAAATGTTGCCAGTGGAAGCATTATTTCGTGACAGATCTCTGGAGAATGGATGTTCTGATGGTGTCCCATCAGCGCCTTCGTTCCCAGGCTTCATGGTGTATAAGAGTTGAGAGGGAGCCCGTGTGATGCCCCCTCCATTTGTAGAGAGGAGAAATATCATTCAGTAGATGATTGGAGTGCTAATTAATCTATTCTGTGGGCGGAATAATCAATACATGGGGAAAAACAGTGCAGGAGGAACTGGATGTGGGCTTGGTGGGTAACACTGAGTGTCTTGTAGCAGAGGTTTGGAGTTATAAAGTCATTTAACGGCACTACGTGCAGCAGGGCTTTGAAACGTACACGTAGCAAATGGAAATCCAACCTCATCTGGAAATAACCTCTTAAATGGAGTATTGAGAGGAAACCCACCATTCTCACCAGGCGTCAGAGTTCTCCTTGTAATGTTCTGTGAAGGTTGGCACGTCCTGATGGCCAGAAAATGGAACCTCTTCCAGTGCCCTCTTCTCTCTTGATTCACCCTGAGGCTGAGTTTTGGAGCAGGGTTGTACCCGTGTGGTGTGAGGATGGACACCACCACAAGGTGCAGCGTGAGGATGGACACCACCTCCAGGCAGGGATGTGGGTCTTGGAGGGTCCAGTGAAGGTCTCGGACTCCTCAGGTGGAGGTGATGGTTTGAAGGCAGAACCCACCAACAACCAGCGCTGTCCATGAGGCAATGAGTCCGCTGACGGGGAGGTTTTAGCACACTAAATCCAAACTTCCAACAAGTTGACATCCAGAAAGGAGCTGAAGGAAATGCAGCAGGATTTATTCTGGAATCTTCAATTCGTCACGAATTAGGGAGGGCTGATTTCAGCAGAATGTAACGTGAGACTGGAAGTCCAACCTGTCCATCAGCGCCCAAACCAGCCAGAAGGCGCATCTGCAAATAATCGGCACTTCCCAAATTGTTTTAGAAAAGTAAAGGTTACGTTGTTCATTGCTCCCATTTTCCAGGATTAAAAAAAAAAAGAAAGGATTTCAGGAAGCAAGGATTCAAAAAGGCACACGAGCTCCAGCGCGGTTGTGAACTCCTCTTCTTCAGGGGGAAGAAAATGCCCCCAAAGTCAGATTTTTGCTCCCTTCCTCTCTGGGCCAGGGTAAGGCTTCTGTCAGCAGGTCATTGTGGCTCCAACCCAGCGTGGATCCGCAGCCAGGAACGCGGTGGGATAATTGTCCCAGCTCAAACAAACCTTCCAGGCTGACAACTCGGATGAGGGAAGCTCCGGGAGGAGGATGGGCTGGAGAAACAGAGGGAACTTCTGAACTTACAGAATTGGTGCCCCCTAAGGACAGGGCTACAAGGAACTTTCTACTGTGGAAAACATCAGCCGACCAGAGGGAGGAGAACTCAGAAAAACTTATATTAATGAATGCTGGAAAATCAGAGCCTTTTTCTTTTTTTCTGCAAACTTTGGCCTGTTTGGCCAACGCTGTTTCAGGCTGGGTTGGGTACCTGTGGTGTGTGTGTTATTTTCCACGTTGGGGTACTCTGAATTCTTAACCTCTCAGGTTATTGGATATATGTGCTCTGTTTTTCTTTTCAGAGAGTTTACAAATAGAAAGGTTACTGATTTTTATTGAAAAAAGCATTTCTAAAAGTGCTTATCAGGTTACCCAGAGAAGCTGTGGCTGCCCCATCCCTGGAGGGGTTCAAGGCCAGGTTGGAGGGGGCTTGGAGCAACCTGGGCTGGTGGGAGGTGGCACTGGATGGTCTTCAAGGTCCCTTCCAACCCAAACCATTCTATGACTCTATGCTTTGCTCTCACCTAATGACTCAGATTCCAGTCTTTCTCACACTTTACAAAACCACAGCCATTTTACTGACTCTTTCTTTATCCGTTTGGAGACTGGAAGATCACAAGCTCTCCTAACTACCTATTAATACCCGTCTTTTTACATTTTCCTATTAACAATGTTGACGCTGCTCCTAATGAGCCCTTGGATGACACTTTATAATTATGATGAAATGTTGCCAGTGGAAGCATTATTTCGTGACAGATCTCTGGAGAATGGATGTTCTGATGGTGTCCCATCAGCGCCTTCGTTCCCAGGCTTCATGGTGTATAAGAGTTGAGAGGGAGCCCGTGTGATGCCCCCTCCATTTGTAGAGAGGAGAAATATCATTCAGTAGATGATTGGAGTGCTAATTAATCTATTCTGTGGGCGGAATAATCAATACATGGGGAAAAACAGTGCAGGAGGAACTGGATGTGGGCTTGGTGGGTAACACTGAGTGTCTTGTAGCAGAGGTTTGAAGTTATGAAGTCATTTAATGACACTACGTGCAGCAGGGCTTTGAAACGTACACGTAGCAAATGGAAATCCAACCTCATCTGGAAATAACCTGCTAAATGGAGCACTGAGAGGAAACCCACCGTTCTCACCAGGCGTCAGAGTTCTCCTTGTAATGTTCTGTGAAGGTTGGCACGTCCTGATGGCCAGAAAATGGAACCTCTTCCAGTGCCCTCTTCCCCCTTGATTCACCCTGAGACTGAGTTTTGGAGCAGGGTTGTACCCGTGTGGTGTGAGGATGGACACCACCACAAGGTGCAGCGTGAGGATGGACACCACCTCCAGGCAGGGATGTGGGTCTTGGAGGGTCCAGTGAAGGTCTCGGACTCCTCAGGTGGAGGTGATGGTTTGAAGGCAGAACCCACCAACAACCAGCGCTGTCCATGAGGCAATGAGTCCGCTGACGGGGAGGTTTTAGCACATTAAATCCAAACTTCCAAGAAGTTGACATCCAGAAAGGAGCTGAAGGAAATGCAGCAGGATTTATTCTGGAATCTTCAATTCGTCACGAATTAGGGAGGGCTGATTTCAGCAGAATGTAACGTGAGACTGGAAGTCCAACCTGTCCATCAGCGCCCAAACCAGCCAGAAGGCGCATCTGCAAATAATCGGCACTTCCCAAATTGTTTTAGAAAAGTAAAGGTTACGTTGTTCATTGCTCCCATTTTCCAGGATTAAAAAAAAAAAGAAAGGATTTCAGGAAGCAAGGATTCAAAAAGGCACACGAGCTCCAGCGCGGTTGTGAACTCCTCTTCTTCAGGGGGAAGAAAATGCCCCCAAAGTCAGATTTGTGCTCCCTTCCTCTCTGGGCCAGGGTAAGGCTTCTGTCAGCAGGTCATTGTGGCTCCAACCCAGCGTGGATCCGCAGCCAGGAACGCGGTGGGATAATTGTCCCAGCTCAAACAAACCTTCCAGGCTGACAACTCGGATGAGGGAAGCTCCGGGAGGAGGATGGGCTGGAGAAACAGAGGGAACTTCTGAACTTACAGAATTGGTGCCCCCTAAGGACAGGGCTACAAGGAACTTTCTACTGTGGAAAACATCAGCCGACCAGAAGGAGAAAAGCAGTGGAGAGCAGGATTTGAAACAGTGACTTGAAAATACCACAAAACGCTTTTAACCTTTGAAAGTATTGAAGGAGTTGAACAGAGAAAGTCTATTTTAACCAGTGTTTGCAGAAAAGATCCATAATGGACTTAGCAATAAGAGAACAAGCCATGAAGGCACTTTGAGCTTTTTCCACACGTGGCCTTCCCAAAGTGTGATTAATTCATATGTTTT
>NW_015090893.1:15836625-15847053 GCF_001431845.1 Calidris pugnax | reverse complement strand
GGGAGGAGAACTCAGAAAAACTTATATTAATGAATGCTGGAAAATCAGAGCCTTTTTCTTTTTTTCTGCAAACTTTGGCCTGTTTGGCCAACGCTGTTTCAGGCTGGGTTGGGTACCTGTGGTGTGTGTGTTATTTTCCACGTTGGGGTACTCTGAATTCTTAACCTCTCAGGTTATTGGATATATGTGCTCTGTTTTTCTTTTCAGAGAGTTTACAAATAGAAAGGTTACTGATTTTTATTGAAAAAAGCATTTCTAAAAGTGCTTATCAGGTTACCCAGAGAAGCTGTGGCTGCCCCATCCCTGGAGGGGTTCAAGGCCAGGTTGGAGGGGGCTTGGAGCAACCTGGGCTGGTGGGAGGTGGCACTGGATGGTCTTCAAGGTCCCTTCCAACCCAAACCATTCTATGACTCTATGCTTTGCTCTCACCTAATGACTCAGATTCCAGTCTTTCTCACACTTTACAAAACCACAGCCATTTTACTGACTCTTTCTTTATCCGTTTGGAGACTGGAAGATCACAAGCTCTCCTAACTACCTATTAATACCCGTCTTTTTACATTTTCCTATTAACAATGTTGACGCTGCTCCTAATGAGCCCTTGGATGACACTTTATAATTATGATGAAATGTTGCCAGTGGAAGCATTATTTCGTGACAGATCTCTGGAGAATGGATGTTCTGATGGTGTCCCATCAGCGCCTTCGTTCCCAGGCTTCATGGTGTATAAGAGTTGAGAGGGAGCCCGTGTGATGCCCCCTCCATTTGTAGAGAGGAGAAATATCATTCAGTAGATGATTGGAGTGCTAATTAATCTATTCTGTGGGCGGAATAATCAATACATGGGGAAAAACAGTGCAGGAGGAACTGGATGTGGGCTTGGTGGGTAACACTGAGTGTCTTGTAGCAGAGGTTTGGAGTTATAAAGTCATTTAACGGCACTACGTGCAGCAGGGCTTTGAAACGTACACGTAGCAAATGGAAATCCAACCTCATCTGGAAATAACCTCTTAAATGGAGTATTGAGAGGAAACCCACCATTCTCACCAGGCGTCAGAGTTCTCCTTGTAATGTTCTGTGAAGGTTGGCACGTCCTGATGGCCAGAAAATGGAACCTCTTCCAGTGCCCTCTTCTCTCTTGATTCACCCTGAGGCTGAGTTTTGGAGCAGGGTTGTACCCGTGTGGTGTGAGGATGGACACCACCACAAGGTGCAGCGTGAGGATGGACACCACCTCCAGGCAGGGATGTGGGTCTTGGAGGGTCCAGTGAAGGTCTCGGACTCCTCAGGTGGAGGTGATGGTTTGAAGGCAGAACCCACCAACAACCAGCGCTGTCCATGAGGCAATGAGTCCGCTGACGGGGAGGTTTTAGCACATTAAATCCAAACTTCCAAGAAGTTGACATCCAGAAAGGAGCTGAAGGAAATGCAGCAGGATTTATTCTGGAATCTTCAATTCGTCACGAATTAGGGAGGGCTGATTTCAGCAGAATGTAACGTGAGACTGGAAGTCCAACCTGTCCATCAGCGCCCAAACCAGCCAGAAGGCGCATCTGCAAATAATCGGCACTTCCCAAATTGTTTTAGAAAAGTAAAGGTTACGTTGTTCATTGCTCCCATTTTCCAGGATTAAAAAAAAAAAGAAAGGATTTCAGGAAGCAAGGATTCAAAAAGGCACACGAGCTCCAGCGCGGTTGTGAACTCCTCTTCTTCAGGGGGAAGAAAATGCCCCCAAAGTCAGATTTGTGCTCCCTTCCTCTCTGGGCCAGGGTAAGGCTTCTGTCAGCAGGTCATTGTGGCTCCAACCCAGCGTGGATCTGCAGCCAGGAACGCGGTGGGATAATTGTCCCAGCTCAAACAAACCTTCCAGGCTGACAACTCGGATGAGGGAAGCTCCGGGAGGAGGATGGGCTGGAGAACCAGAGGGAACTTCTGAAATTACAGAATTGGTGCCCCCCTGAAGGACAGGGCTACAAGGAACTTTCTACTGTGGAAAACATCAGCCGACCAGAAGGAGAAAAGCAGTGGAGAGCAGGATTTGAAACAGTGACTTGAAAATAACAGAAAACGCTTTTAACCTTTGAAAGTACTGAAGGAGTTGAACAGAGAAAGTCTATTTTAACCAGTGTTTGCAGAAAAGATCCATAATGGACTTAGCAATAAGAGAACAAGCCATGAAGGCACTTTTGTTTTTTCCCCCCTTGGCCTTTCCAAAGTGTTTTTATATTTTTTTTTTTTTTTTTTTTTTTTTTTTTTTTTGCAAAGGGAGCTTGGCCATTTAGCCCTAACAAGCAAAATTCTGGGGAGATTCTTGAATATCTGCCGTGATCTCCTCGCGCTGTCCTGAGTTCCAGCTTGTCCTGGGATCCCTCTGCTCCAGGGTTATGGGGGGGAATGAGAAGAGAATTCCTGAAGGCTCTGGGGCTGTGACCCCCCCACGGGACCCGCAGCATCCTCCCCCATCAAGGCAAGGGAAAAGTCCCCAATAACTGGTGTTGGTGACACTGGGACGTGGTGCCAAGAGCTTGGATTCTCAGCAGGTGCAAGCATGTCCATGGCCCTTTTTTGGCAAAAAAGGACCTGAAGCTGAACAAAGCAAAGGGCATGACAGGAGCGATCCCGATGAAATCACGGAGCTGCTCATGGATCCAGCAGCTGAACACGGTGGGACATAACGCTAGAAGCAGCAAATCCCTGTGATTTGAACCAAAATACAGTTTGTTTTGGGATTTTCTAGCTGGGAGACAAAAGCTGGCTCTCCCAGCACGGTGTAAAAACCAGATTTATTAAATCTGGTTTGAAATCTAATCTTTGAAAATACCTGTGGACACCATTCTCTTTTTTTCTTTTGCTGACATCACCATTTTGATACTTTAACAAAGTGAGACTTTATATAGAACAGTAAATTCTACAGTGCAAGCAGCCCCCCCAGAAGCTGTAACCTGCACTCAGTTTGATGTGGACATTTCCTCCTGTGCTTAAAAACCCCCTTCTGTGCTGAAGAAATTGGGACCCTTCTCAGGAGTGTCCCCTCAGGTACCTGCTCTATTTCTCAATTCTTCCGGTGACACCTAGTGCCATCTGTGGAAAGTGCAGCTCCACTTTTCTAAGAATCCACCCAACTTCACAAGTAAATCCTAAAGCACTGCACCTTATTCCATTTAAACCCCTGCCTTTGAAGAATTGTACCCGATTTTGACCATTTCAAAATGTAAAGTTTGAGCCCATAGCATGATCAAACACCCTACACATTTGAGGCACAAATTTAATTTACTCTTTCCTCCTTTTCTGTAGGTGTTTAGAATAACGCTGTTATTTTTAATTTTGTCTTCTGCTGTTGCTCCTCTAGAGTCCACCTGAAAGCTGGGAGAATCTGGACTTTGACACAAAAAACCCCCACTCTTGTAGGAGTTTAAATGACATATTTTTAATATTTGCTATTCCTGAGCTTACTGAGAAGTCAGTCCGAGTCGGTTCCCTCACTGCCCTGGATGTGAAATCCTCTTTCATCGGTAAATGAAGTTTTTGGCAGAGATGGGAACCGGCTGCCTACGCTGCAGAAAGTGGAGTAAAGACTTCAAAGGAAGAGCTTCCTCTTTTGGGAGGGAGGGAGCTCTCACATGTGATAGCTTTTGAACGTGTAACCTCTTCTTGCTCAAAGTGGCTTCCGTGAAGGTTTATGCTGGTATGGATTTCAGCTGTGCAAGGGATACGGCAACCAGTACAGACCGGGCTCATAAATATTTGGGGAAAAAAACCAAAAAACAACCCACCCACAAAATGGCTTCAAACAGGCCAATATTAAATGACTGGAACCAGTTAAAAAAAAAATCCCAGGCCTTGCTTGATCTAAAAGGCTTTGACCTTCCAAACTAAAGAGCCAATTAAGTCAGATTCTCAACAGGAGGAGCTGAAGCACCAACTGGAAAGTCTGAACTGGGCAGGCACCCATCCAGCCCAGCACCAGTACGAGGCCCAGCATCTCCAAACCACTTCCAGGCCAACAGTTCAGAGCTGGTGTTTTATCACCCCCCTCACAGTTACCTTTCCAGGAGTTAGAAACCAAAGCCTTAATGGAAAAAATTAATTCAAGTACACCACCAGCAACAGTTCAAACATTTTACTAAATCAATTCACACGATTTCAAAATTGTAAATATAATTAAAGACAACAGGGTTTCTGTATTTTTTTGTTTTTCCTTCCAGATTTATCGTTAAGACAATAAACAAACACAAATTAGGGTTTATAGCATCTGTTCTTTTAAAAAAATGAAAGGAACGCCACTCGATGTATTGATAAAGCACCACAACACAGTTACAAAATAGGGTCGGCCCGTTTCTTTCACAAGTAAAAGACTACGTACTCCTAACGGCTTTCTGCTTCAATCCATACTTCATTAAAATAAAACTATAAAATTCTCCTAGATTACACTAAGTTCAGACGATGCCTGGTATACAGTGCATTAACAGCAGTAATGCCAACTATCAGTGCCAACAGAAAACATGGTAGAAAGTAAAAACGAAACAAACAAAAATAACCCCCCCCAAACATAACGAAACAAAACAAAAAAAACAACCCGATAAAACCCCCACCTTTAATCCCCCGGATGAGCAAAATTTAAAATAAGGGATGCTCGGCTTCACAAGGAGTTAAGGATTCGGGGAGGACGATGGGCAGAAGAAGGGGCTGGTGCTGTCGCTCCCCAGGCTTTAGTTGGCATCGAGTTTGGCCATTTCCTGCACGTAGATCCCTATACTCTCGCTGTCGAAGAGCACGAAGTAGACCGTCTTGATGGAAGAGGACATCGTGGACACGAAGTAGCTGGAGATGGCTTTCAGGATGAGCTGAGCGGCCGTTTGCTTGGGGAAACCGTTTCTAGGAGGAGAGACACAAGGAAAGAAAGGAAATGGAGATTTGCTGAAGGAGGGTTTGAGGGTGCGACCGCGCAGGGGACGCTCAGCCTCCTCTCTACCCCAGCTGCAGAAATGAAGCCACAAAACCCAGTGTTTGCTGCCTGAATTAGAAGCTACAAACTTGTTTAGGCAAGAACAGAAGGAAAACATTCCTAAAATATAAATATGGAGTCCACACACATTAATGGGTTGAACCTTACAGTATCTGAAGGGTCAATTATTCTCATTAAGTGTTCCTGCAGCAGATACGTTACCGTTGCAGAGTCAAACCCGTCCTGAAAGCAAACCAACCATTAAAGAAAAAGAAAAAAGGATGGAGAACTCAATATAGAAAACAAAGCATGAAAAGACACAAAGTCTAATGGTTTTCCCTAATGCTTTTACCACTATTAATGGTTAACAACATAGCACAAAATTAAAGAAGTTACTTGTCCAGCCTTGATTCAGACTGAAAAGGAAGAGAATGAGTTCTAGAAGTTTGGTAACGAGAAACACCACTGGAAATGCCCTCACCATGTCAAAGGTGGTAGCAAACATGAAGCAGGTTGAGTGGAGGTGAGTCTGCTCTGCTGGGTCACCATGGGCCTTGGCCAGCTGGGGCCAGTCCAACCTTACTGGGCTTGGGAAGCCAACGCAGCCATGTCAGGGCTGAGACAGACTTGAGGGATGTGGTGGCTTTTCTAAGCCAACCTCAGCGCCGCTTCCAACGCTCCCTCCATCCTCTTTAATTACAGGATGGCTCAATCTAACCACAGACCTAAGAAAAATATGTTGAAGGACATCTGCTTGGTATCAACCAGAGATATCTAAAAACCAGAGGCCTTTCCACTCTAGCAATGCCTGAAGAAGGGGGTTCTGCCCCATTCTTCTGGAGAAGCTACAAACAGAACCAACCTGCTGCTTTCTCAGGTGACAAAACTGCATGACCGAATTTCAAAGCTCAGTGTCTAAGCCAGAGGAACCCTTCTTACAAGCTCTTTCACATTTTTATCCAGCAGCCCCTGTCTGAAAGTTTCATCTGATCTTAAAACGGGTCAAGCACACTCCTGAAATCACACCTGGTCACTCCTTTGAAGGTGGCCCAAGCTCTGCCACAGAAATCAGTCTGGAGGTGGTGGGACACGATCGCCCTGTTAACGGGTAGGGCCCAGAATCAGTCTGGAGGTGGTGGGACACGATCGCTGTCATGGGTAGGGCCCAACCAGGATTTATAAGAGCCCATCGACCACCACACGGTTGCCTGAGATTCACTTACACACAGACAATGGTCAATACTCCCTGATATAAATTGTGTACAATTAATACTAATAATACATAGATTACACACGTGGTAAGCCAGGATTTATAAGAGCCCATCGACCACCACACGGTTGCCTGAGATTCACTTACACACAGACAATGGTCAATACTCCCTGATATAAATTGTGTACAATTAATACTAATAATACATAGATTACACACGTGGTAGAGTTTCTCAGGGGAAGAAGCCGGGCTAAATTCACCTCTGGCCCTGGCAGGTGAAACATCTCTTGGCGTTTCCTCACCAAAGCACCAACCCGATAATAAACCACTGTTTTATCTTCACTCTCATCACACCAGGCAAGACACAAAATGAGAAAGGCAACTGCCTGTGTCCCAGCCCCGCTCCCTGCACGTCCCCCTGCCATCAAAGAGACCCCAAGAGCAATTCTGTGCCAGTGCTGCCTGGAGTGGGACATTATACACACTGCCTGGAGATAACGCTTGTCATATTTCAAAAATGAGGACATGAAATAGCTCGTGCTGTTTCTTTCTTTTCTAAAAATGCCCAATTTTTTTTCTTTTATTGAAAAAGGAAAAAATATATGAAAAAGTGTTATGAAAAACCCTTGTACTCTTCCAAAGGCTCTTTCTTTTCTAAAAATGCCCAATTTTTTTCTTTTATGGAAGAAGGAAAAAAAATACGAAAAAGTGTTATGAAAAACCCTCGTACTCTTCCAAAGGTAAAGGAACGAGAGGGAGAATCAGCCAGGTGACAAGTTAATCAACTGAGAGCACAGTTTTGACACAGGAGCTACTTCCTACTGTTGGCTTCCAGAGAGAAAAAGGCACAGACTCAGCACGTTGCCATGTCCCATCACTTGCTAATTACTTATGAACGCTGCATCCTGGCATATATTGAATAAATCTTTGAGGAATTTTGCTCCTGAGCAGGAACTGTCATCAAAATCAGAGTCTATGCCATTTTGGAACTGCTCACAGGGGACTCTGAAGTCCTCCAGCTTCCACATCAGCAGTTCCAGCAAGGTGGGCACAACAGGGCAAACAGAAGAGGGGCCTGGGCAAAGGGAGACGCACCCAGGGAAGCTGATTAAAAGGAATTGTTAAGGATCCCTGTCCCAAAAGAGAGGAGAGAGAGTAGAAAAACCCCATGGCCATGTGTGGGCTGCAAGAAGACACAGAACCCCCTTGCGTCGACCTACTGCTCCGAGTTAAACTCTTGAAAAATGGCAGTTTGAGATTTTAGCCAAGGTAACGGCGATTCCGATCAAAGTCAGAGCCTCAGTAAGAAATCCCTCCTCCGAGGATGATTTTATGTTCAATCCCTCACTCTCCCTTCCCTGGTCTCCTGCTGGCCCTACCAGGCTGAACTCCAGGGTACCTCTGTACGACACCCCACTTGTGCTCCCCACAAGTTGGCTGGAGCTGAGCATCTGGCCCAGGGAACGCTACAAATATGCTATTTTATTTCCCCCTGTGATTTATTTGAACTGCCCTCATGTAATCCCATTCCTCAACTATAAAAGAGAATGAAACTGTTTATGTGGGTTTATGGGGTGATGTCTGCCTGACAGATGTCTGTACCAGAGCAGCTGCATACATTTGCTGTCTTTGGCATTTGCTGTCTTTAAAAGCTTTACTTTTATTTTTTTTTTTTAACGCTTCTGACTTCATAAAAACAAGTAAAGAGTTTTGTCAGAATATATTCTGCTCTCTCCAAAATTAATTTATGCTTGGATATTTCTAAATAAGAAGGGAAAAAAAGGGGGAAATACACAACCTCATCTATTTCTCAAGGCCCGTCGATCCCTCTCCATCTTTTAAAAACACCACTTTGGTCTGAGTGAGAGCGACGCGCAAATGCCAAGCTGAGAACTCAACCAAGGCCCTGACCTGTCAATAACCACATTTCACAACAGAACATGAATCTCAGGATTATTCAGGGTTTCATCATCTTCCAGCACCGACCGACTACTTCGCAACAAAGGCTGGGACTGGTTCTTTGCTGGGAGCTCTCCAGAAGAGAAAGGGCTCCGTGGAAGATACCTGACATGGTCTCACTTTAGGCACCTGTGAAACCAATTCCATGGTCACTCCACAGACTGGGGAGGGACAGAGTTTGTCCCACAGAGCAATGGACCTGGGACCTTGATTCAACAGGTCAGTAGGAACCCTTCTCTACTGTTCTACGAAGAAGGCTCATGTCACCTCCTTACAATGACACCCAGGGAAATTAACCTTATTTGGAGCTTTGTCTGATGCAAGTCGCTTCAATTTATTATCCTCCTTTATTGTCCTTCACCCACGAGCTCAAACAGCACTTCCTGCCCTACCCCACAGAATTAATCCGGTGTTGCAACATGGCACAATGGGAAGAATATTCTGGCTGTACCTCGGCCAACTTCTGTCACAGCTGACTGAAAAGGGGCAGTTGTTCAGAGTTAAGCACACAACTGTGTATTTCAGCCCTCGCTCCTCACACTGAGCCATCATTTTGGGCCAAACCTCCCTCCCCACCCCAACCCCAAGGGCCTCAGATTAAAAGCAAAGTCCTTATTCAGACTCTTAAGAACATGGTCCTACTTTCAAAGACCCTGAGTATCCTGTACAAAGCCAGAAGACCTTCACTTTTGACTTTGGCTTTCAAAAACCTTGGCAAAGACTTTTAAGACCTTTTTAATTTTTTTCCTAAAAGAGTCTCATGATGGAATTCAACTCACAAATTTTGGGTGAAAGCTTGAAATTACTCTGCAAATCCTGAGAATCACTTCAGGTCTGCTTAAACAAACACCAAGACGTGTCTTCTGGCCATCCTAAGATATATATTGCAGTATATATATATTATGCACTAAAATTAGGTAAAATAGAGCCCTTTTCTTCACGTTCTCCTCCACGTCCCCAAATCTTTGGTAGCAACATGGTTTGTACATGAGAAGGGAAGTGAAACATCTGAGATGGCACTTAGAAAAAGTGACCTATTTGGCAGTGAGTGCTGGGTGTGTGGGACAGCCTTACCTGCCGCTGCCAATGGAAGGAAACGCAATGGATTTCAGCTTCTTTTCGTCAGCCAGAGCCAAGCAGTTCTTCACTGTCTTTTCCAGCAGCTCCTCACATTTGTCTGAGCCCCAGCCCGGGCTGTTACAGTGGATCACAAATTTTGCAGGCAATCCATGGCCGGCACTGACAACAGCTAGGAAGAACCAAAAGTGAAAACATAATTGGTTTTTCTCTCTTTAGGATTAAAAGAGTGCACGTGCGATTAAAATAGCAAACAATTGAGAGATATTCCCTCAGTCCCTGGGAGTGTTTTAGATTACAAATCACACGGCCTTAAAATACAACAACATGATTACGGAGACTTTGTATTTTCCACTTCCAGCTGCACTTTGCAGTGGTAATTTATAAATCGTAGCTATAATCGAGCTTATTTTCGGGAGAGCAAGAATTCATGGCTGACATCAAAGAAAACACATTTATAATGGGGATTGGGCAAACTGGCGTAACGGGGAGGGAAAAAGGAATCTGTTAGGACATAAACCCACTCAAGGGATGGTCTTGCTTTTGTTCAGTTTGTGTCAGAGCTGCAGCAAGTGTCGGGGTGCAGGACCCTCGCACGGGTACGACTGGTGGGACCTTCAGCTGCTCCCACTAAACACAGGGTTTGTTTCACCACCATCTGATCTCACTGCAGCCCAAACGGGGTCAGTTCAGAGCTATTCACACTCTGCAAACAGGGAAAGAAGGCTGGAAATAGGGTGAATTATGATTTTCGCTTGATTTCCAGCTGTAAAAAAATGACATTTTGTGTGATTTCAAGCCTTTGGGCCTGGTCTTAATGGAGCTCTTTTTGTGTACAGGTCATCCCAGACCACTCAAACAATGCTGGGTTTAGTTTATCTCTTTCATCACGTTCTTGATGGTTGGAGAGGATGTGGTTCTAGATTTACAATGTCTGATTCACACCAACAGGCAAGAACTTGTATGTACAAAGAAAGGAAAAAGAATTTTTTACCATGCTAATTGCATGTTATGGATGTGTGGGGACTAAGAGGATGTGGCAGAGCCTGGCTAGTAACTACTGACAGGGATTCTCCAGCCAAGAGGCTTCTCCCATCAGGAGAACACAGTCTGGGGTCATAGAATCACAGAGTGGTTTGGGCTGGAAGGGACCTTAAAGATCATCCAGTTCCAACCCCCTGCCCTGGGCAGGGACACCTCCCACCAGCCCAGGTTGCTCCAAGCCCCCTCCAACCTG
>NW_015090893.1:15789138-15834045 GCF_001431845.1 Calidris pugnax | reverse complement strand
AAAGGAACGAGAGGGAGAATCAGCCAGGTGACAAGTTAATCAACTGAGAGCACAGTTTTGACACAGGAGCTACTTCCTACTGTTGGCTTCCAGAGAGAAAAAGGCACAGACTCAGCACGTTGCCATGTCCCATCACTTGCTAATTACTTATGAACGCTGCATCCTGGCATATATTGAACAAATCTTTGAGGAATTTTGCTCCTGAGCAGGAACTGTCATCAAAATCAGAGTCTATGCCATTTTGGAACTGCTCACAGGGGACTCTGAAGTCCTCCAGCTTCCACATCAGCAGTTCCAGCAAGGTGGGCACAACAGGGCAAACAGAAGAGGGGCCTGGGCAAAGGGAGACGCACCCAGGGAAGCTGATTAAAAGGAATTGTTAAGGATCCCTGTCCCAAAAGAGAGGAGAGAGAGTAGAAAAACCCCATGGCCATGTGTGGGCTGCAAGAAGACACAGAACCCCCTTGCGTCGACCTACTGCTCCGAGTTAAACTCTTGAAAAATGGCAGTTTGAGATTTTAGCCAAGGTAACGGCGATTCCGATCAAAGTCAGAGCCTCAGTAAGAAATCCCTCCTCCGAGGATGATTTTATGTTCAATCCCTCACTCTCCCTTCCCTGGTCTCCTGCTGGCCCTACCAGGCTGAACTCCAGGGTACCTCTGTACGACACCCCACTTGTGCTCCCCACAAGTTGGCTGGAGCTGAGCATCTGGCCCAGGGAACGCTACAAATATGCTATTTTATTTCCCCCTGTGATTTATTTGAACTGCCCTCATGTAATCCCATTCCTCAACTATAAAAGAGAATGAAACTGTTTATGTGGGTTTATGGGGTGATGTCTGCCTGACAGATGTCTGTACCAGAGCAGCTGCATACATTTGCTGTCTTTGGCATTTGCTGTCTTTAAAAGCTTTACTTTTATTTTTTTTTTTTAACGCTTCTGACTTCATAAAAACAAGTAAAGAGTTTTGTCAGAATATATTCTGCTCTCTCCAAAATTAATTTATGCTTGGATATTTCTAAATAAGAAGGGAAAAAAAGGGGGAAATACACAACCTCATCTATTTCTCAAGGCCCGTCGATCCCTCTCCATCTTTTAAAAACACCACTTTGGTCTGAGTGAGAGCGACGCGCAAATGCCAAGCTGAGAACTCAACCAAGGCCCTGACCTGTCAATAACCACATTTCACAACAGAACATGAATCTCAGGATTATTCAGGGTTTCATCATCTTCCAGCACCGACCGACTACTTCGCAACAAAGGCTGGGACTGGTTCTTTGCTGGGAGCTCTCCAGAAGAGAAAGGGCTCCGTGGAAGATACTTGCCATGGTCTCACTTGAGGCACCTGTGAAACCAATTCCATGGTCACTCCACAGACTGGGGAGGGACAGAGTTTGTCCCACAGAGCAATGGACCTGGGACCCTGATTCAACAGGTCAGTAGGAACCCTCCGCTGTACTTCCCTACTGTTCTACGAAGAAGGCTCATGTCACCTCCTTACAATGACACCCAGGGAAATTAACCTTATTTGGAGCTTTGTCTGATGCAAGTCGCTTCAATTTATTGTCCTCCTTTATTGTCCTTCACCCACGAGCTCAAACAGCACTTCCTGCCCTACCCCACAGAATTAATCCGGTGTTGCAACATGGCACAATGGGAAGAATATTCTGGCTGTACCTCGGCCAACTTCTGTCACAGCTGACTGAAAAGGGGCAGTTGTTCAGAGTTAAGCACACAACTGTGTATTTCAGCCCTCGCTCCTCACACTGAGCCATCATTTTGGGCCAAACCTCCCTCCCCACCCCAACCCCAAGGGCCTCAGATTAAAAGCAAAGTCCTTATTCAGACTCTTAAGAACATGGTCCTACTTTCAAAGACCCTGAGTATCCTGTACAAAGCCAGAAGACCTTCACTTTTGACTTTGGCTTTCAAAAACCTTGGCAAAGACTTTTAAGACCTTTTTAATTTTTTTCCTAAAAGAGTCTCATGATGGAATTCAACTCACAAATTTTGGGTGAAAGCTTGAAATTACTCTGCAAATCCTGAGAATCACTTCAGGTCTGCTTAAACAAACACCAAGACGTGTCTTCTGGCCATCCTAAGATATATATTGCAGTATATATATATTATGCACTAAAATTAGGTAAAATAGAGCCCTTTTCTTCACGTTCTCCTCCACGTCCCCAAATCTTTGGTAGCAACATGGTTTGTACATGAGAAGGGAAGTGAAACATCTGAGATGGCACTTAGAAAAAGTGACCTATTTGGCAGTGAGTGCTGGGTGTGTGGGACAGCCTTACCTGCCGCTGCCAATGGAAGGAAACGCAATGGATTTCAGCTTCTTTTCGTCAGCCAGAGCCAAGCAGTTCTTCACTGTCTTTTCCAGCAGCTCCTCACATTTGTCTGAGCCCCAGCCCGGGCTGTTACAGTGGATCACAAATTTTGCAGGCAATCCATGGCCGGCACTGACAACAGCTAGGAAGAACCAAAAGTGAAAACATAATTGGTTTTTCTCTCTTTAGGATTAAAAGAGCGCACGTGCGATTAAAATAGCAAACAATTGAGAGATATTCCCTCAGTCCCTGGGAGTGTTTTAGATTACAAATCACACGGCCTTAAAATACAACAACATGATTACGGAGACTTTGTATTTTCCACTTCCAGCTGCACTTTGCAGTGGTAATTTATAAATCGTAGCTATAATCGAGCTTATTTTCGGGAGAGCAAGAATTCATGGCTGACATCAAAGAAAACACATTTATAATGGGGATTGGGCAAACTGGCGTAACGGGGAGGGAAAAAGGAATCTGTTAGGACATAAACCCACTCAAGGGATGGTCTTGCTTTTGTTCAGTTTGTGTCAGAGCTGCAGCAAGTGTCGGGGTGCAGGACCCTCGCACGGGTACGACTGGTGGGACCTTCAGCTGCTCCCACTAAACACAGGGTTTGTTTCACCAGCATCTGATCTCACTGCAGCCCAAACGGGGTCAGTTCAGAGCTATTCACACTCTGCAAACAGGTAAAGAAGGCTGGAAATAGGGTGAATTATGATTTTCGCTTGATTTCCAGCTGTAAAAAAATGACATTTTGTGTGATTTCAAGCCTTTGGGCCTGGTCTTAATGGAGCTCTTTTTGTTTTTTTTGTTTACAGGTCATCCCAGACCACTCAAACAATGCTGGGTTTAGTTTATCTCTTTCATCACGTTCTTGATGGTTGGAGAGGATGTGGTTCTAGATTTACAATGTCTGATTCACACCAACAGGCAAGAACTTGTATGTACAAAGAAAGGAAAAAGAATTTTTTACCATGCTAATTGCATGTTATGGATGTGTGGGGACTAAGAGGATGTGGCAGAGCCTGGCTAGTAACTACTGACAGGGAAGTCCTCCAACAAGTCCCCAACAACCAGTTCTTCCCAGAGCTTCCTAGGGTTGAGACCACCAAGAAGCCCCCAGATCTGAGGAATTAGGCAAGAACTTGTATGTACAAAGAAAGGAAAAAGAATTTTTTACCATGCTAATTGCATGTTTGACAGTTGGAGAGGATGTGGTTCTAGATTTACAATGTCTGATTCACACCAACAGGCAAGAACTTGTATGTACAAAGAAAGGAAGAAGAATTTTTTACCATGCTAATTATATGTTATCACCATGATACAACCATGGATGTGTGGGGACTAAGAGGATGTGGCAGAGTCTGGCTAGTAACTACTGACAGGGATTCTCCAGCCAAGAGGCTTCTCCCATCAGGAGAACACAGTCTGGGGTCATAGAATCACAGAGTGGTTTGGGCTGGAAGGGACCTTAAAGATCATCCAGTTCCAACCCCCTGCCCTGGGCAGGGACACCTCCCACCAGCCCAGGTTGCTCCAAGCCCCCTCCAACCTGGCCTTGAACCCCTCCAGGGATGGGGCAGCCACAGCTTCTCTGGCCAACCTGTTCCGATGTCTCACAGCAAAGAATTTCTTTCCAGTATCTAATCTAAATCTTCCCTCTTTCAATTTAAAACCATTCCCCCTTGTCCTGTCACTACAGCCCCTGATAAAGAAATGGGAAGAAAGGGTCACTGCTTCCCAGCGCAGAACCCCCTGCCCTGGGCAGGGACACCTCCCACCAGCCCAGGTTGCTCCAAGCCCCCTCCAACCTGCCCTTGAACCCCTCCAGGGATGGGGCAGCCACAGCTTCTCTGGCCAACCTGTTCCGATGTCTCACAGCAAAGAATTTCTTTCCAGTATCTAATCTAAATCTCCCCTCTTTCAATTTAAAACCATTTCCCCTTTGTCCTGTCACTACATCCCCTGATAAAGAAATGGGAAGAAAGGCTCACTGCTTCCCAGCGCAGAGCAGGGACAGACTCTGCTCTCCCTGCCAGGAAACAGCACCAACTGCCTTTTCTGAACCCACGGGTCTGTGGGTGCAATTGAAAACTTGTAACTTTGCTTTGTTTTTAATAAAAAAAAAAAAAAAAAAGCCAAGAGGAACACCCAAATCACAAGGTGAGGGGAAAAAAAAAATCCATCTCATTAAAATCTCACAACGGCAAACACTGAACTTTCAAGACAGGATCAGCCCCCAAACTCTCGTGCTTTGGGACATAATCACACGCAGCCACAAAAGTGTATATACAAACCAGCAGCCTATGTCTTCCAAACCAGTATTAAAAATATCAATAGGTCACTGCTTCCCAGCGCAGAGCAGGGACAGACTGTGCTCTCCCTGCCAGGAAACAGCACCAACTGCCTTTTCTGAACCCACGGGTCTGTGGGTGCAATTGAAAACTTGTAACTTTGCTTTGTTTTTAATAAAAAAAAAAAAAAAAAAAAGCCAAGAGGAACACCCAAATCACAAGGTGAGGGGAAAAAAAAATCCATCTCGTCAAAATCTCACAAGAGCAAACACTGAACTTTCAAGACAGGATCAGCCCCCAAACTCTCGTGCTTTGGGACATAATTATACACGGCCACAAAAGTGTAGGCACAAACCAGCAGCCTATGTCTTCCAAACCAGTATTAGAAATATCAATAATTAAAAAAAAATAATAAAAAAAATCAGGTTTGCAAAGATGCTTAGAGGCCAGAAATCCTCTACTCCGTTCTGGAATGTTTCTGAGGCATTTTGTTATTTAAGTATAGTATAAATAACTGCTGGAGCACAACCATCCCATATGGATACTCTCCTGTCGGTGATACCGGAGAGAGAAAAGACTTTGTCTGGAGGTCAGTCAGAAGGAAACGTTCTGAAGGACAATGGGAGCACAAGCATTTCTGTTCTTATGGGTTTGCAGATTCCCAACATGTTGAATAGCCTCAGTGTTAAGGCAACGTTAATTTGTCATAATGTGCAACTAAAACGTTGGCAGATTCAGAATACATCGTAAATCCAGGAAAAATCTATTAAAAGCAGCTGACATCTCTCTAGTCAGATGTGAAATGTGGGTAATATCTTCATCCTGAAAGAATGAAGTACTGTATTGATATGCATCACCAACTTTAATATTTCTCAGGGAGTGTTTGCTAGGGTAGTCATTAATTAACTCATTAGGATTCTGTTGAGGACAACTGTTAATTACCAAGAGCAGTTGTCCCTTACTTCAAATGCTCTATAAAGGGGAAGTCAGCTATGCTTTTGCTGTAGAAACAGAGAGAATCATGGACACATTTTGGACTAGTTATAAATATATTGCAGATAAAGATCCTGGTTATTGGTAGATTAAAGTGATACCCATGAAACTGAGAAATCTGGAACTCTCAATCTGTAGGACTGAGAAATGGATGCGTATCAATTCTTCTCTAGAGTCCTCCAACAAGTCCCCAACAACCAGTTCTTCCCAGAGCTTCCTAGGGTTGAGACCACCAAGAAGCCCCCAGATCTGAGGAATTCACTGAGGGCTGAGAAAAAAAAATCTATTTGTAAGGAGTTTGGTATTGGCTGATAAAGAATACTACAAAGAAGTAAGCAATAAAAAACACAAACCAGAAAAAAAAAAGAGTAATTCATTCTACACATTTTGCAAAACAAGAATTCCAAGAAAAACTTATTAAAAATGTTAAAAAGGAAATTATTAACAAGGAAAAAAACCCAATGTAATAAGCACCAGAGGTAAACAGTTGTGATTTTTCCTGTCAGAGCTGCAGCCTTGCATCTCCCCTTCAGCTTTACGCCGAATTCGTTTACAAAACTGCGCACACTGTATTTATTTTTACAGCGTAAACACAGATGGCAGAACGGGCTTTCTATATGAACAATATGTATCAGCAATTTCACAGATGGTGTAAAATTCTATATCGTCATTACCAAACTTTATTACTCACATAGTAGATTTTTCTCAGATATTACATAAATTTGGATAACTAGGCATCATGAAGCCGTAAGCTTTTATAGTGATGACTTTGGCACTGATTAAACAAAGTACCCAAGCAGATGCCTAACTTCAAGCATGTGCTTAAGTTCGGTGAAAGGCAGGGGCACTTCAGCAAAGCAGATGTTTAACGGAGGGGGACTCAAGTGTTCTGAAAAATAAGCAATTAATTAATTGCTTTTCTGAACTGCACCCTTAATAATCACCATTCCTTGTGTCTGTGTGTACCTGCTTTTAGGTGTAACATTGAATCACTACAGCATTTCCCAGACACTTTGGTAAAGGTAACTCAGGATGCAACGTGTGTAGAGAGGTTGGGGCTGGTCTCTTCTCACAGGTAATTTCACTGAATTTCACTGAATTTCTAGAGTTGGAAGGGACCATAGAGATCATCTAGTCCAACTCCCCTGCTGAAGCAGGATTGCCCAGAGCTAGAGCATGTTACTCAGGAGCATCCAGGCGGGTTTTGAAAATCTCCAAAGAAGGGGACTCCACACCCTCCCTGGGCAGCCTGTTCCAGGGCTCTGTCACCCTCACCGTGAAGAAGTTTCTCCTCATATTTGAGTGGAACCTCTTCTGTTCCAACTTGTGCCCGTTGCCCCTCGTCCTCTCACTGGGAACCACTGAAAAGAGTCTGGCTCCCTCCTCCTTCAACCCTCCCTTGAGATACTTGTAGGCGTTGATAAGGTCTCCCCTCAGCCTTCTCTTCTCCAGACTAAAGAGTCCCAGCTCTCTCAGTCTCTCCTCATAAGGGAGATGCTCCAATCCTTGAATCATCTTTGTAGCCCTACGCTGGACTCTTTCCTGACAGAACGAGAGGGAATGGCTTCAAGCTCCAACAGGGTGGGTTTAGATTAAACATTAGGAAAGAATTTTTCACCAAAAGAGTGATAGGGCATTGGAACAGGCTGCCCAGGGAGGGGGTGGAGTCCCCATCCCTGGCTGTGTTTAAGGGCTGTTTAGATGCAGTGCTGAGGGACATGATGTAGGGGAGGACTTTGTAGAGTAGGGGAGATGGTTGGACTTGATGATCCCAAGGGTCTCTTCCAACCTAGACCATTCTATGATTCTATTTTAACCTTGGAAAACACAAATATCAGGTAAACCATAAAAAGGGGCTGCAGACAGGATGAAGCCAAGCCTTGCTCTAGGAGGAGCTGGGAAGGAAGGGTGAGGGGGGGTTGGGGTGTTGTGTTGGTGGTTTCCGAAGCGCAGAACCTCACCTCCCGCTATGTCCAACGGCCCGTTCTTTTTGCGGAGCTCAATGACAGCTTCCACAAACTCCTTGCCGCCTTTCTTTTCCAAAGTGCTCCCTGAACAGAGAATGGTTAGTTTAACTCCTCCGATCCCACATTTCTGGCAGCAGACACGTGACTCATCGTTATTTTTTTCACGACATCATTCTAGAGTTTTTTCTGCCCAAATATTTTTTTTGGGGACTGCAAAGTAAGATCTAAACCTTTTGGGGACTTTGGAATTAGCTAGTCATTAAAAAAAAAACAACGACAACAAAAAGAAAAAGAAAAAAAAAAGCAAAAAAAGACAACCCTAACAACCCAAAAAAACCTCACCTCGGTCTCTCTTGCTGACATTCTCAGGCGCCAGTTTTAAAGCCAAAACATCTGCCGTGACATCCCTACCTCCTTCCTCACCACGAGCATCTGTTAGTGTGAAATGCTCCGGAAGGATGCGCTACCTCGAGAGTGGTTGAAGGTTCATTCATCCTTCCTTCCTTCTTTCCTTCCTTCTTTCCCCTGAGATTCATTTCCCCTCTCGCTTTACAAATTGTTTTAAAGAGCCATTTGCCACAATAAGAATTTGAAACTCACCTGATCTTGGTCCCTGACCCCAACAGGTGGCCCCAGGAATGAAACAGTCTCGTGAGTGCAGCGGGCTGCTTTACTTGGTAACTGCCCAGCTTGTTGAGCCACCTTTAACCAAGAGGAAGAGCCTCAGAAATAAGGAGAATCTCTAAGGAACATATTCCTCCAATGAACTTCTCTAACTAACAGCTATGGAGCTGGACAACGTCATTCTGGGAGGAGAAGAGCTGTGCAGGCAGGTCAGGGCAACCAAAAGGTACGCCATTTACAAAGGCAGTCCATCACTAAATGGTTTAGATCTTATTTTGCAGCTCTAGTTTTAAATATTAATATTATTTAAAAAAAAAAACCAACAAACAGCCCAAGAAAGCATTTTCCTAACTACATAAGCATCCCACATCATTTCGCACTGTGCATATTAATTATAAAGGTAGATAAGTAAAAAAAAGCAGTGATATCATAAAGGCTCTGAGATAATACTATGAAAACTGATTGCCAAAAAAATTCAGAACTAGGATCTCTAAAGAGACATTTATTTGGTGAAACCCCTTTCTTTCGCTGTCGAAGAAAGAGCCCCCGCGTGTTCTGATGGAAGTGCACATACTGTATGCTGGGGGGAGCACAGCCCCTTCTCCAAGACCCCCTGGACTAAATAAATAGGGTTCCAGCTCAAAGAGGATGCGAGACGCTTTTGTTCTGACACCATTGCTCAATTTCTTCCAAAAAATGAAGATTAAAAGTTGAAAACAATGCATTTGTTTGTTCATTCAAAAAACTGACTCTCTGACCCTGCCTCTAGTTTGCCGTGAGCTGTGCAGGCAGGTCAGGGCAACCAAAAGGTACGCCATTTACAAAGGCAGTCCATCACTAAATGGTTTAGATCTTATTTTGCAGCTCTAGTTTTAAATATTAATATTATTTAAAAAAAAAAACCAACAAACAGCCCAAGAAAGCATTTTCCTAACTACATAAGCATCCCACATCATTTCGCACTGTGCATATTAATTATAAAGGTAGATAAGTAAAAAAAAGCAGTGATATCATAAAGGCTCTGAGATAATACTATGAAAACTGATTGCCAAAAAAATTCAGAACTAGGATCTCTAAAGAGACATTTATTTGGTGAAACCCCTTTCTTTCGCTGTCGAAGAAAGAGCCCCCGCGTGTTCTGATGGAAGTGCACATACTGTATGCTGGGGGGAGCACAGCCCCTTCTCCAAGACCCCCTGGACTAAATAAATAGGGTTCCAGCTCAAAGAGGATGCGAGACGCTTTTGTTCTGACACCATTGCTCAATTTCTTCCAAAAAATGAAGATTAAAAGTTGAAAACAATGCATTTGTTTGTTCATTCAAAAAACTGGCAGTTTATTGCTTTTGGGGTACAAAAGCTGAGGACAATTAAAAACTGGATGCCTTTTCTTTTGGCTTTTTTCATATCCAAATCACAATGGGGCTTTGCCAAAAAACTGGATTGCAAGGTCAGACCGTGTAGGTCAGAGTGTAATTTGCTTTTTGTGCTCATTTAAGCTTTTTTTTTTTTTTTTTTACTATATAAAAACTTTGGTCTAAGTTTACTTAGACAAACTCCTTGCTAAGAAGTTTCTGAAGCTCAAAAGTTACCTGCCCCTGTGCAACCCAGGGGAAGGCATCATTTTAAAGATCTCTTGGAAAAGATGATAGTGGCCTTATTTATGGCAGCAAAGTGTCTTGGGAGAGCAGGCTGGGGAAGGAGATGTACCCAGAATTTAGGGGCCTGGAAAGACAGCACCCAAGGTGGCCTTTGCTGCACCCTCCAGCAGATGTGGGTGACACCAGCAGCTCTTCAAATCCCTCTGACAGAGAAGGGATGGGGAGGGAAAGAAACACTTGGCCATTCTGGTGATATTCTCCTTATTCTCCTTCTCTGTATTTCCATATCAGTCATATTTGTATATATTCCAGTTATATCCCCCTGGAGGCCATGAACTTAGATCGTAAACCCCATGACATTCATAATCCTTAATTTCTCTTGTTTCAAGGGGAAACATAATTAAGCCTCATGCAGAACCCAGGAACAGAAAAGATCTATTAAGTAGGTCATTTCTTTGCCATTGCAAAGCTGTTGTACATTTAATGGAATTTAGCCCGGTTTGGTTTAATTCAATCCAGAAGGATCAGCTTCTTCCCTTCTACTGGGAATTAATTTATAATTAAAAGCAATGAACAACCCTGTCACTTTATTTCACCGAGGTCTCTTCTTGCAGATCTGGTACAAAGTAGAGCAAAAGTCTTATTTGGTAGGAATGGGTGAGGTTTTCTGCATTGACTCCTCAATTACACTCTTTCTTCTCATTAACAGCGAGGGTTTCTATTGAAATGCCAGTCCAGCACTGTGTTGTAAATTAACTTCAGCTGGGGAAAGGACGTACTGTATTTAACCATTTTCCACTACATTAGCAAGTTTCTTGATGGAAGTCTCGCTTTGCCGCCTCAAGGTTAGTGGCTCATTTGCTCCCAGGCATAAATATGTGTCACTCCCATGAGAAGAAGATCATTATCACATGCTTTCCAAGCAGGCATGGCTACCAACCAGTGTCGAAAACAGCGTTAGCAGAAATTTAGGCTCTAAAATTCTCAGGAGAAGCCCCCAGTACATTTAAATTGTTAGGGAAAAAAAAAAAAACCAATAAAAAAATAGAAGCCCCCAGTACATTTAAATTGTTAGGGGAAAAAAAAACAAAACCAACCAATAAAAAAAAATAAAAATAAAAAAATAATTAAATAAATTTAGATGGGTGAAAGTTAATCATTGGAAGCTAAGCATTTGTGCACTTCTATTCTTTCTTACAGCAGTCAGAGGCACCAGGGACCTACGCTAAGGAAGGAGCAGCACAGCGTCGAGAGACAATTTTCCATGTAGGGGGGACAAAGCATTTCTTTGTCACAGGGTAGGAGACGAGCACAGGAGCTCAGTGGGTCTGACAGACTTTAGAAGCATTTTCTTTAGCTACAAGGTACTATGACTCTCTTCTGTTCATGTCCCTGCAGCACGTTTAGCCAAGTCCCAGCTGTTCCTGCCCAAGATGCCACCCAGAGCTTCCACCAGCCCGTGTGTCCCTGGGACAGTAGTCCCTTTGGAAACAGAGGGCGGCCACTGCATCGTGATGAGGTTTAAATGAGACTTAGAACAAAGGCTGGCATCAGGTGACATTTGTTTTTAAAGCATGTTGTGCCACCCCCTCCTTACCAGCAAATTCTGTATTCAGCCTAAATTCTAATTTGCCTTCTCTAATTACCGAGGCAGTTCAGTTAAAGTCCTGCTACCCTTTCATGAAACACTGTGCACAGAGTGGGGTGTTACTAAGGTAGGAGTTACCCAGGGGACACTAAACATCCTGAATGCAGCTGTCTGTGGTGTTTGCCATCGTGCCTTCTCTCATCTGTGCACCTCAGATGACTGCCTGCCTGTCTGACACAGGGGTGTAGGGTGACTGGGGTGAGGACCGTGGGGCTGGGCTACGAAGGCAGTCGGTCCGTGAGGTAAAGTACAAATAAACTAACCAATCTGAAGAGTTCAGAAAATACAGATGGGTGAGATCCAGCACGTCAGATGTGGACATCTGAAACTTGGCGTGGAGAGGGCCTACTGGAACTGGTTAGAAGCCTAAAGATCGAGGCTCAAACCCTATTCAAACCAGGCAATTCATTTTCCTCTGTCACAGGCCTGCACTGAACGTTCCGTTCCTGCCCTTCACATTTTGGTGGTGCGTTTCTATTGTTAACTTCGGAAAGTCTGATTTGGTGATAAAAATCAGAAAAGGCCTAGCGGGTTGGCAATGATTGGTTTCTTTTTCTTATATCAGTCAGGACTGCTGGAAGTGAGAAACGAATGCAAATCTGCATTAGCTACACCAAGCTTGTGGCTGCTGATTGACCATGCACACACATACGAACTCCGCAGCACTGAACTTGCCATTACCTACTTCACCACCGGTGTAGAAGTCAGAGTTTGTCGGGTGAACGACAGCATCACTGTCGATGGTGGCAATGTCAGCCTGTACAACTTGCAACTACAACAGGTAAACAGATGTATATCAACCACGTTGGACGGAGACCCAGCACAGGCTCTACATTTACACATGTACCAACGTCCATATTTTTCCTACCTTTACATCTCCAAACCTGGCGCCAAAGGAGTATGCTGAGGTGTGTGTGCAGGTGTGTGTAGAGAGAGGGGGTGTAGGGAACAGGAGGAGGAATCTTGAGCGTGACACGATCAAATAAATGTTAAAAATGACAAGTCAGAGCAATCACACGAGATCAAAGGTTTAAAAAATCAGCTAATACCCCATTTCACTTTGCAGAAATCCTAGAACAACCAGTTCCCCACAGAGCATTGAAACTAAAATATGGAATCTGTTTTAAAAAAAAAAGAAATTCAGGATCATCAAGCCAAACAAAATAACTAGTTTCTCCATTTTGTCAGCGTCAATAAGCTGACAGGCACTAATCTTCATACATATAGGGATTCATCACTTTCTGTTTAAAAATGACAGTCTCATTCATATGGAGGAAACCGTGTATTTGCACACAGGGTTCTGCTGAATTTGCTTTGAAAAATATAAATGATTATTCTTATATTTTAAAGGTTTCTTATTATGTGCTGGAATGGCTGAGACACTTGTAAAATTATATGCATTTCTGAGAAAGGCTGATTTAAAAATTAGCCTTTTTAAATCTTTTTCTTTTTAAATTACTTGTGTACATTCCCATAGGAAAGCAGAAGAAGAATTATGGGTTGCATTCCATTAAGGAAGTCCAAAAAAAGGCAGCAGCAGGAATAATCAACAAAGAAGGGAATGTGGCACATAATGCAAGAAAGTTAATTTTTCTTTTACTTTTGCAGATTTCTGTTGAAGAAGGAGTTTTTAATTATTTTTTTTTTTTCACTCTGGGACAAGATAGAAGCTTTAAAAGCGATGCACCATCTGTAACAGTATCTACAAGTTTGTTGTTGGTGTAACATCAGTATTTGTTTTCAGCTGAATGTGAAAGTGACAGGGAGCAATTGAAACAGAATGGAAACAAATTATTTGACTGAATTAAATGTGAAATCAAAGTAGAAAAGATTGGGGCATAGTTGATTATTTAATCATTGCTCTTTAAAATTTTTATGCCTGAGTATGAGAAAAAACCCCATGAATTGCAGTTAGAATGGAGAAACTGCTTATTTTGAAAACAACCTGACAAAAAAGTATTTTAGTCCTCAAAGTATCCAAATAAGAAACCCCCCAAAATAGCTAACAGTCACATATGATCATTATGGAAAAGAATTTAAATGCTTTGTTTCAACTGAAATCAACATGAAGACTAGCAATGGCTGCAAGTATTCAGATTTGGTGGAAAAAAAAAAAAAAAAAAAGACTTTTGAATATAGTTCTTCAACAAAACCGAACCTGCAAAATTTGAATTTCTGCTCTTATCAAATGTATGAAAAGCCCTAGGGTGTAAATTCTGGGTTCCATAATTTCCATGTGACCGTTAGTTGTGTCAACCCATGCCCCATTTACCTAGGTCATCTTTAAGGTCAATGTCAGCATTGGTAGGATTGATAATGGCCTCCACCTCGAAGCCGGCTAAATTACTGATTTCACTGTGAATAAGGTTCAGCTGAAAAGAAAAGCATGAGGTGGGAAATAACAGGACAGCTGGGAAATCACAGAGAAGCTGCAGAAAAGTGAGCTTTGCAACACAGATGGAGATAGCATCACTGCAAACAAATATGCAAAATAAAAGGCAGGTCATAAAGGAGGGTTATTATCCAAAAAAAAAAATAAAATAATTTCAAACACAAGACTCAAACATTGTTCACACTGGGAGGGCGTGAATGTACCTACAAGCTCTATTTTGGCTTTATGCTGGTCACTATGTGGGATTGTTATCTGGGTGTTATAAGAGCTTATTTGTTTCTCTTTAAAGTAGAGATAAAGGACACGCTAATCATTTCTTAAGCCTCAATTAGCAGAACGTGCCATGACTGTCCAGCACTGAAACTGGGTAAAAGATGCTGCTCCTCCTGCTTCAAACCATCAAACACAAAAATATCCTTGGGAAAGCACACACTGCTCTCCAGCAGTTCCTCCCTCCTAGCAAGGGGACACGTCTCCTTCTCTTTCCTTATTTGTGCTCACCACGTTCTGTCTCACAAAGCACTTTGGTTTCCATCTGCACCGTTCTGCTGCCCTCGTGAAGCACTGTAAGTGGACACTACTCTGTGCTATTCCTTCTAGCTTTTATTTTTTTGTCTGCTTTATTTCCTTCTGGCATTTATGAAAATAGAGAGTTTAACCCCATCCACTACCTCCCATTACCTCCTCTCATTAACACACCCATCTATTTAAAGGATGCTTTAAAGGATTCCTGTCTGAGTCATTGCAACATCAGGAGGATTTCTGGTGGGCGCACGATAAGGTGGGGATGTTATCACAGACACCTAGAGATTAACCTCACATCTGCACTGTGAGGGGGAAATACATCATAAATTCTGCTTATATCTAACCCACACATTTAAAATGATCGTTTGAGTAGCTGATTAGGCATTATGGAAAGTGACTGAGAAAGAGAAAGTTCTCATTCATTTAAGCAAGTCCTGCAGTTAAGCCAAAACCCTCTGGGTTGAACCCAGGAAGCATAATGTATACTTTCAGGCATGGCAATTAATCTCATCAATAACTGGATTTTATCTCTTGGTTTGCAATCCACATTTTGTAAATTTAACTCCTCAAATCTTCTCCTTCTGTACATGAGTGTATTAAAGGGAATATTAATGAGGCAATCCACGTAACCGATACAAGTGAATGGGTCATTTAAGGAGGCCAACATCCGTACATCTCAGTTTTATGAAAAAATTATTTCCATTTCATTCATGGGATTATATGAATTGACCTTCTTTCTCTTTTAAAAAGCCTGCAATTTCATAAATTTTGCATATGTTGCTTGAGTAAATTAGGTTCCTTCAAAATAAGGTGATTTTGCCTAAAAAGGAGTGTAATTCAGTCCTGTTTTAAGTACGGGTCTGTTCGGGAATTTGCAATAAAATCTAAGAAAGCTTCCTTTCCAAATAGCTTAGAATCCTTTAATACTTCACACGTGGCAAGTTATTCATACTTGAGTTTGAGTCTTGAGTTTGACTACAAGCAACTGCTGTTTAAAAAAAAAAAAAAAAAAGTCAAATCAAATCAAACCGAAATGTTAAAGAAACTATGAATTTTGAAATTAAAAAAACCAACAACAAAACACATGCACACACCAAAAGACTGTTCTGTGGAGATTTTAGTGTGTTCCTAAAGTATCTTGTTCATTTTACGGGTGACTCTCTTTGATCCCTAATTCTGGGTTCTACAAGATTTTTGCCCCACATCTATTGGCTGCAGATCAGGTTTAATCTCACTTTGCCCCTACCTTTTATCTTACTCTGAACCTACTCATATATGTGATTTAAATAGCAATTAGCTAGTAATTAAAATTTCAGTTTAACAGCAACAACAAAATGCTTAAAAACTGCCCATCACCAATAGCACGTGTTGGCAGTTAAGTATTATTTTGCTACATTTTGCATTTACTGTTCAATGTGCTGTTAGCCAAAAACAATTTAAACAAAAACTGAGAAATTTTCCCATAGAATTAAATCTTCCAACGAGTAATTGCTCAATTTTACTACCCAATAGTATGAAGCATGTATTTGAGAGAAGTGATTCCCTAAAGGGCCACTTTAAAAAACAAAAACTAGGCACAACTGGCATATACATGTCCAAGAGAATGGACATAACTTTAGGTAACATTTAAATTGAATAAAAGATAAAGTGCAGATGGCACTTAGCACATCCATGAGTATTTTCTGAGCCAAGCCCTGCATTTCTTATTTCAGACAAAATTACCTTTAAAGTCTTGGCATTTTTTCTGGTATGAATTTCATACAGAAAATGGAAGATGCTTGTTGGATGCAACAAGCTGAGGTCTTGAAAGTTCAAACCTTACAACTCCCTAATTGTCTCAGGAAAAACTAATTAGTTAACGTGCAGAATACCACATTTCCATTGGGATGTCACTGGTACGATGGGTAATCATTTACATATTAACTAGATTTTAATACTTACTTAGTGTAGCACTAATACACTTCTACAGGTATAACTGAAGGGTTCTCTGCCACTTCCTGACCTCTAAGAATTTCTAGCTGAATGGCAGCAGTTACCTAAAGATTTAACGCAGGGACAGCAGTTTTTAAAAACTGAACAATATTCGAGATTGCAACATTCTTATTTGTGTTTTCAGTAATTCAAGCTGGGGATATCAGAAAGCTAAACAGCCAGTCTTAAAAATAAAACCCTTCCCTTTCAGTTCCACAAACATGGAACCGAGGAAAAGATTTTTTCCCATTAAAGACTTATGAATGCCATGATATTAAAAACAGGATTATTTTCTTCCTTCTCTGCAACTAGTGAACTGTTTCCTGATCTAGCAGAGAGTGGTTTTGCAGACCAAAGAGACATGCTCTAAAGGTGTTCACGGACAAACAGGAGGTTTGGAAGATATTGATTATTTGGGTTTTTGCTTTCAGGTTTCTGTGTTTGCACTGTGGTTTATTAAGAGCACACAGAGCATGAAAATATACTGAAAATCTGTATGTGCAAACTCAAGAAAAATCAAATAATGGTGATTAATATGAGTATTTTTGCTTTTCAAATGGAAAAGCTCAAAATGTTTTAACATTGTAAGCTTTCCTACCATCCACGTGAAGAGCATAACTGTATTTCCATCGCACAGATGGGGACGGCGACAGAGAAATGAGATGAATTACAGTCTCTGAAGCCACCAAACCCAGAAGGTAGGACTTGTGGTTCCCAGGCCTCCAGCTCAACCACCTACACCCACTGCCCTCCCTGCCCAAGAGATTGGCAGCTTTTTCCTTCCCTCAAAATGCAGTTTAAGGAGCATGAGGCTACCCTGAACAGAATAAAAACAGCCACATGCCCAAATCTAAGGAATGGAACTGTGATGCAACTGTCCACAATTGCTACTGAAGAAGATTCTTAGCTCATTAAGTTAATTACTGCCACATGGTATTGATAAAGTCAACTCTAACAAAGCAGATTTTTTTCCTCTTAAGCATCAGAGTTAAACTTGGGCCAGTATTTTACAAATCAGTATTAACTTTTTAAACAGCAATTGCGTTTAGAAATGGCTAAGCATCACTAAAGCATCACTAAAGCTTTTATAGATAATTTTTACATTTAATTTGTAAATTTCCAAAACAATAGCAATTAATTGAGACTTCCATGTGCCACTTAAATAATTAATAACTGTCACCAAAGAGGTCACAGTCTGCTAAACCTGCAGGTAGCAGCAGCATCCTGTCACCTCCAGTAACCTCCCAGTCCAGCCAAAGCACCCTTCCAGTTCAGGAGAGAGGACACATCCAACTGATTCCATGAGGGAAAGTTTTATCTTTGTCTTTTTTATCATAAGAAAATCAAAATTATTTGGTAACTTCAAAAATGCATGTTTTGAAAATAATTTCTGGGGAATGGTCTGAAAATATTTCTAGGAATATATCAGCATAATACATTGTTGGTTTTTAATGCAAGTTTTGAAAATAATTTCTGGGGAATGGTCTGAAAATATTTCTAGGAATATACCAGCATAATACATTGTTGGGGTTTTTTTGTTCTTTTTATGCTAAATGAAATCTCTTTCATCACTACACACAAAGGTTTTTTTCATTTTAAGCTTTTCACATTTTCTGTCTTAACAAGAATGCTTAAAATAATTTTGGTTGGTCTAAATGTGCTATTTTGTGCATTTACTGCTGACAGAGAATCAAATGCAAAATACAATCTGTGCCTGACACACGTCAACAGCACCTCTGCATTCTCTGCCCCCCCAGAAAATAATCTGTTCCCTTTGGAGGGCTCCCTCACAGGAGACAAAGGGGGCTTCATTTTTCTTTTCATTTTTCTTTTAATTGTGTTTAGTGTGTGACAAATAAAGGCTGACACACCTGGCCCTTCTCGTGTGCAGGACTAACTGACAACCAACCTGTACGGGGATGGACATGTCATACTAGTCATTTTTTGAGGGGGGCTGCACTCCAAGAGATTGAGAAAGCCAGAAAGTCCATCTCCCAGTACAAGGAATTCACTGGGAAGCTCTACACCAGACCCTGGCTTTGCTCATCCCAGCTTAAAGCACTCCTGGAGCTCACCATTCCCTCCCACTGAGCCCAGTAACAAAGCCCTGTGGGTTTGCTGGAACCGGGTGTTATTCTTTATTCTATTATTCTATTCTTTATTCTTTTATTCTATTATTGCAGGTTTCCTACAGTAACTAAAAGGAGTTCAAAGCCAGGTCCAAAACTCTAATGTTACTCGTTTTCTTGAAACAAGTTTATAAATGTTGGGTTCTAATTTAGTCAAAATGTGTTTTTTTTTTACGCCAGGAGTAGTGAAATGACCCCAACCCCTACCAACCCAGCAATCTAGCTCTTGCTGTAAAATTAAATGTGGGAAATCAAAAGTCTTGCAAAACATAAGGTTACTCTCATGCATGTTAAACTCAGCAAACGAACTGGGGAGGGATAAATGGAGAACAACCTCAGCATGAAATAAAAATGAGTCAGAGGAGATACATTCCACAATGGACAATGGCTCATCTTTCATGACTTGCAACACAATGACCTGATTACTGAATGATAGAAGAAAGATGCAGTTTTACTTAAAAAAAAATTTTGTATCACGAACTAAAGGCAGGTTTCAAGATAAAAGACCAAATTAATTTAATGAATTGTGTCTTTAAATGGATCCTCTCTTTAAGCAGATCTGCATTTGTATTAAACCACCCCACGTCCCAGAGCATATTCACTCGTTGACTTGTAGCTTTTCATAAAAGCATCATTCATTATTACACAGCATTAACTTTTGTAAATGACAAAGCAGAACAAACCACAAAATCACTATTATGAACAAATGTCTAAAAGAGGTTTTGAAAAAAAGCCCTGTAAATCATTTACATCAGCAGTGAAGTGGGCTGCCCGTTGGAAAAAAGACATTTTATTCTTAGAATAATCTCATCTCTGGTAGAAGCTTTGCTGGAACAATTAGGTTGTTTATGAATAAGGTGAGACAGATTACAAGCACTCAGGCTTTCCTTCTATTTCAGTATTTAAATGTGTAGCCAGATGAAGACTCATTAACGTATTTTTAAAAGGTTCTGAAAGTTGTTTCAGAGAATTGCTTTGTTCAAAAACTAATATCATACACCTCCTCAAGTGCTCAGTGGGGAAATGTCCATTGTACCTAGAAGTTTTGGGGAAAGGGGGGTGGCGGGAGGGGGTATTCCCTAAGAAGCACTGAAAAAATAGGTATTCATGTATAAAAAGGCAGGATCATACCTTCTGGCCAAGAAACAGGCTTTTGGTGGACAGGACTGTGAAACCATCTGCAGGAGTTCCCTCCGTCGTACTGTCAGCACTGGCTGATTTGCTCACTTCTCCCTGCTTCTTCTTCCAAAAATGCAGTTAATTAGTTAACTCCAGGCCAAGAGAAAAACAGTTTAATAACATTAAGATATACGACAGGTCATAAATGCTCACCAGGCAATAAAATGCCAGCACAAACACTGGATTTTATCCTTAATGTCTAACTAAAGTGACTGATTACAGCTGAAGGAATCAATAGGGAAAATGACCTCAGCGTCTGTGTATCTACATGGGCCTTCTCTTGCCTACGACAGTGCTCGACTCAGACCACAGTTATCTTGAATGCTGCAGGAAAACATATCAACAGCTCCAAACTTTTAACAGTTTTTTAATGGCTTGTGTGGAAAAAGATAATGTATCTGCTTGTATGTGTGGGCAGACATTGCTTGTAAGGTAAAAACCCACTTGTCAGAGAGCCGATTTGATCCCTCTGTGAAGCGAGGGGCTCCCAGGTTTCAAAACTGATTTGTAGAAATACTGCTTTGAAATCTGGCCCTCCTTAAGAACCAGTGCCAGGAGAAGACATCTACTTTCTACCTGACTAGTAATAGGAAACGGGCTGAACAATTTTCTCTCTTTTGTTTGACATGATCCCCTTTATCTCCCAGAAAGCTGCAGGGGAGAGGGATCTCCCCTCAGCCACCCTTCCGTTTGCCAACTCTATCGCTGATGCAAAATGACAGGTTTCAGGAATGAATTGATTTTCTGACTAAAAATGAGAACTACGAGCATGTAGAAAAGAACGTTTCATGAAGACAGTGAATTGACTGCTGTGGTTATAAACTCAATTGGTTTCCAAAAGAATGTCATATTTTCAATAAATATTCGGTGCCTCAGAACTACCTGTGCCGAAGCTAAAAAGCACACCTGGAATATGAAAGCAAGTCATTGTTCTCCCATTGTTCCTTTCCAAAGTATATCACCTAAATCTTTGGCTGAGCAACTAAAATGACTTTGGTGCAAGGGTATATTGGTGCTTCTACAAGCTGTAGCCATGCTTTGCTTTACACAAATGTTTAGAAAATTAGATTTTCATGGGTCCTATTTCAATCCCCCAGGAGTTTACTGTTAGCCAAATACCAATATAGTAAGCAGACAATACAGTTTATTGTGTGGAAGAAAAACAGAACCCCACAACAGACTTCCTGCTTTTGTAATCAAGTAGGGGGGAAAAAAATATCCACATTTAGGGAAATTATTAGTGCATGGTTATTAGAAGCACTGCGCTTGAAATGTCAGCTACTAGGTGTTCTAAAAGCCAAAACTAAATTCAATAGTTCAAAAAACAAGAAAGTGAAAAAACCAGAGGAGTGACCAAGTAAACAGAGACATAGGGGATGAACCCAGCAGCTTTGTTTGACAGGGAAAGCAACTGTTCACATGCACTATCCATTTCGTGTGAAATTCAGCTACTTTTCTTCCAACTTTCATAACCTATTGCTCGACTGTAGTTGTTTTGCCAAAAAACCCAACTCCTTGGTTACACACACACACACACATTAGAAAAATTCCCTACTCCTACAAACTGAAACTAAAAAAAGGAATAAGGGAATGCTCTCCTTAGCTTAAAAAAGGAGATGCTGTTAGTTTCCTAACGTAGGAAAATCACATTTTGGTCCTCTTGTTCTTTCCCTCACGTCTACACTTCAGTTTGATGAGTTTAATTCATTACTAGGAATTTTTTTTAAAAAAACCAAGCCTAAACATGGAAGATTTTAATCTACAACATATTAAAAACAGAGAAGGATATTTGTGGGTCTTTAGCTCAGCCAAAGAAATTCTGTGTAGCCACAACACAGCTTCTCAAATGCTTCAAGTCTCAGCTACTGCTCTATCAGCACTGCATCCTACTCAAGAGTATTTCACCCTCTGGATTTCAATAAATCATCTAAGAAGGAGGAATCTTATGCTAGACTAGAACAAAAGAAAACCATTAAAAAAAACCCAACAAACATCACAGAAAAATACACCACTTGAAAAGGGGACTCTGACATGCTAAAGGCTGAGGCCATTATTACAATGTAAGTGACTTAGGCTGTTGATTTTCTTCAATATTCACAATTGCAAAATGCTGCTTTGGTGTGACTTCACTTTTGAAAAAAATACCCAGATTCCATGTTTCTTGCAGACACGTATGAATACTTGAACAAAGTCCACACCAGTTTACTCTGCCTTTGCCCAACGCAGGCACCTGTGCATCCGCCACTATGAGGAAAATTGGTCGGTTTTAAAACAAACTCATTACTCTACCTTGGATTTCCTTGCCCCTTTCTTGCCGCCTGTTTTCTTTGATACAGTTTTTTTCTGTGACGGAGACTTTGCCTTCTTGGCTGGAGGTGGAGTGATGATGGCTTCCAGTTTTCCTTTTGATCCCCGCTTCTTTGCCAACAGCTCGGGGTGAATATTGGGTAACACTCCACCGCTGGCTATGGTGACCCCTTTCAATAGCTAATAAAAAAGAAAGGTTGTAGGTGACAAATTTCAGCATTTACTCATCAATAAACAGAAAATGGCAGTTATTGCAAACTTTGTACATTGCCTTGAATTTTAACTGGTTTTTTTTATGTTTCTCAACACATGATCCTTGAAGAAGAGAGATGTGAAATGTATGACGTTGGAGTTCAACTCCAACATGGAGCTGATCATGTACTAAATTTAAACCATAAAGGGAATAAATATTCTTCTTGCACATACACTTGTTACTGCCAGTATCTCTTGGGCTCACACAAGACCTGTTCCTGTGAAGCCACGTGATGAAGACTGTCACCCAGCCACTGGAAAGCAGGACAACCCCAGCCCTGAGGGCTTGGCCAGGCCTGAGCGAGGGATGGAACCCCAAAATCCATGGTACAGCACTGCAAAGGGTTCCACTCTCTGGAGAACCCAATATATGTCCCAATTGCTGAGTTTTCTCCAAAGGGCATTTTTTTAAAAATGGAATTATATCTTTTTTTCCTTAGAAAAAGAAACTTCAAATAGAGGGTAACATTTATACAAATCTCTATACCTGGAAGTGTTTCTTCAAAAAAATCTTTATGTAGTTGAAGAAAAGCAGATCAATATTCAAAAGTGTGCAGTTGGTTCAAGCCTTTAAAAGCAGAGGTGAAATATATCACGTTCTGTATTTAAAACCACTTTAACCCATTTTTTATACATCTATCTGGGACTAATTCTCTATTTGGGAGGATACAAATGGTGACATCAAAGTCCCTCAGGCACTCCCACCTTCTGATTCGCGTTTACTGCTCCCCAACCACAGCTCTCTGAGGCTCCGAGCTTACAAAGGGATGATGAATGGAAAGTATTATCAAATTTCAGCCAGAAGTAGGCTGGTTTGGGGATATTATTTTTTTTTTTCTTGCTCCATCACGATACACAGGTTGGGAAAAAGTATCTTTTCAGATGTGTTTTTACAGCACCTCACACCAAGGTACATTAATCCTAGCCAGCGCCTCTGGCTGACACCGCAAGACTGTAATAATAACATCCAAATATTTTTTTGGTTAAGTTAAAGGCATCTTGAAATCTGTAAAGGACACAGACTTGTTCCAGAGCTCTTAATTCTGTGGTCACCATGACAGACATCAATGGGAACAGGATAGGTCCCACTGAGTCCTAAGCTGCTTCAGGGGGAAAACAAAAACAAACAAAAAAAAAGCATTTACAAGTGTTTTTTTGGTGTCTCTGTAGAGTTTATGACAACGTCCCACTCTAACAGAGGTGGTTGTAACAGTGTCAACAAATGTCATATTGCATCTCCATCGCATTTTTACACATTTTAAGAGTCCTCAAATAGATAATTAAGCTGAGTGCTGTAGTTAAGTTCCACGGGCAATGTGCTAGCGAGTGAATGAGCTGTTTCCTGGTGGGCTACTCAATAAGCAAAGGTCTTGAGTTACAATTCAGCTGTATGGAAAGACAATTTTAAAAGCCCTAAAGGAAATCCTGGCCCTCACACGGTGGAGCTTTTTTTCTTACCTGATTTAATTCTTCATCATTTGCTACAGCCAACAGGATGTGTCTAGGAGTGACTCGACCCTTCTTGTTGTCCCTTGCTGCATTTCCAGCCAATTCGAGAATTTCCGCTGAGGAAAAAGTAAGCCCCTTTTAATTACATTGTGGTCATTAAGAAAAATCAATGTGTTATTTAGGATCTGTGCAAAAAGATACCTGAATTATATGTTATTCTTAACTGCTGTAGAATATCCTCGATACAAAATGATGATTTTAGTGCTAGATGTCTAATCACCCAAGGGTGAATGCACACTTGAAGTCCTGTGACCTAAAATATATTTACTTTTTTGTCCTTTTAAAGCAGTTCCCTGTGATTGACTCCGTGTTCTTCTCCAGGCTACTGTACGTTCATCTCCCAGGATCCCTCTCCTATCAGGTGATGAAGTACTAGATGTACAAATGCTACAGTTTATTTATTTTCTCAAACCTGTCATAACTGTGAGTTCTGGCTCACATTGCTTCTGCTTTTATTACTGGAAAAGATACTATTCCCAGTTTCTCCTTTTTAACATCATGGAAGCAGGTAAGCACACATCCAAGTTAAGACACCAAAACCACAAATTCTGCTGTTAATGCTGACTTAATGATTTTTTTTCTCTTTGAGAAGAAGTTTCTGTGCAGAAAAAGCAATTAATGAATTATGCTTGTTTGCTCCTAGTAAATTATCTCCTAAGAAAAAATGTCCAGTCCTGACAATATGCATTTAACAGCTGTGCATACGATGGCTTTAATTGGAATTAGGCAAGATTAACTTGCTCCTTGGCAAGGATCTGTGACGTAAAAGGTTAGAGCGTTACCTGCGACCTTATCTGTCTTCCACTCAACAAGCCTTAGGCAGAGAATGCAATTAATTACCCAAAAGTCTAGGGAACAATTAAAAAAAAAAAAAAAGATGTAACATGTTTATCGGACTTTGCAATTATGTGCTATTGCTGCGTCCACTACACATAACCATTCATTTCCTTCTGCACAGGCTGAGTTTCACTATTTGAAATATTTCCTTTTGCAAACCTAGTAACGTTTGGAGAAAAGGAGAAAAAATGAAAATGCCTTTTTTTCATGTATTACATATTAACATGTTTAAATATAACATTAAAATAGGGTATGAGACTGAGTTCACATTTAAAAATGGACTATACCATGAAAGCTCTCCCATAGGCTTGCTGTAGAGGCAAACACAACTGAATTAAGATGTTAATCTGGAAATGAAAAAGACTAAAATCAAAGCTCACATGACCACATTCCTTTACCATAACATGTAGTAAATCTCAAGTAAAACTACGCAGCACATACTATGGCATTTCATTAGGCTGAATTTAACATGATTCTCCAATTATTTTTCATAATAAGTTCCATAATAACCTAGCCATGACACCTACTGGAAAACCGACAGCTGCTTCTGGATGTTCTACAGTTAAGCTTCATCAAGGATTTCGGTGGGTTTTCGCACCTTTTGTGTTCTTCAAAGTGCAGAATTAACTTTATTATAGGGCGAGATAGAATATTAAGCCTAAGCCCCCCAAAGTAACTCAACATTTCACGCTGACAACAATTGCTTTAATTTACTTTTAAAGAAGGATTAGCAGGGTAAGGTCAACCTGACCGTGCTTTCCACACCTCCAAAGAACTCAATTAAGCTGGCATAAGCCTTTTCACACACTTTGCAGAAGCCACAGCTCAGACATGTGAGGTTTAGCATCTCATGGAGCTGTCGGTGGTGACACAGGACCTGTATCACCTTCCAAGGGAGACTCTTGCTCTTGGGTACACCGACCTCAGTATGATTCTGTACCTCAGAGTTTAATACTGGCTGAAAAGCAAAACAAGGATTTTCCCCCAAAGAGCAGACGACTTTTTGGTTTGCCTCTGCTTCCCCCACCTCGGCTGCTTTCCTGCACCCAGCACCGCCGAACACTCGGGTCGTGTTATTCCCCACAAGCCAGCAGCAGAACTATGCAGACAGGTCATTTTGTAACTAAAGAGTCTAAGAAAGTGTTATGCCCGTAAAGCGCAGAGGAATGTTTTATTTGTTCCTCATAAAAACTAAAATGTCTGCCTGGTACAGTGGAGAACTGTTCTTGTAAGTGCTAAGCCCTCTTCCTTGGACAGGAAACTCATTTTGAAATTACAGTTTTCTAATGGTCCTTTAGGGAAGTTGAGGTACCCCACTTCCTTTTCAGGAACAGAACGCTTTGCACTGGTGTTGAGGACCACAAAAGAGGAGCTTGGGGAGAGGGAGAGAGGAGGAGGAGGGTGGAATTTCTATTCTGGCTGCCTTTCTCAGCTCTCCAGTAATAATCCAGCATCACTCAACCCAGAGCAAAACACCAGGCTGGGCAAAGGGGCACCTTCCCTATTGAAAAACAGAAGATTAGGAGGCATTTGAGCTGAAGCCAATACAGGCAACAATTTTTCAATTTAGCACCGACAGAGACATCCAAACCCAACAGATCAGAGCACTTATAAATGCTAGAAATGAAGAGTATCTGGATCTGTATGGGTTGTTTAGCCTGGAGAAGAGAAAGCTCTGAGGAGACATTACCAGCCCCTTCCAGTCCCTAAAGGGGCTCCAGGAAAACTGGGGGGGTGACTCTGGATCAGGGAGGGGAGCCATATGATGAGGGGGAAAGGTTTTACACTGAAAGAAGGAAGATTTAGGTTAAACTGAAAGAGGGAAGATTTAGGTTAGAGATTAGGAAGAAAATCTTTGGTGTGAGGGTGGTGAGAGCCTGGTCCAGGTTGCCCAGAGAAGCTGTGGCTGCCCCATCCCTGGAGGGGTTCAAGGGCAGGTTGGAGGGGGCTTGGAGCAACCTGGTCTGGTGGGAGGTGTCCCTGCCCAGGGCAGGGGGGTTGGAGCTGGACGGTCTTTCAAAATCCCTGCCCACACCAACCATTCTATGGCTCTATGATCCAGACTACTTGCCTGGATTTCACTCACAGCCAGCTTTATTTTCACATCTGTTTTATGCTACTGTAATTCTAAAGATTTAAATGGTGTTTCCTCCATGTTTTAAGCCAATTTTAAATTAGACGAAAATTTATCTCCCTCTGTAAGGAAGCTGACCCAAATTTCCAGAGTAATGATTCTGGATTTAGGTGCGGAGCTGGAAAGCTTAGTAGGTGGGAAAAGGTGTTTAAAATTGATATTGGATCCGAATTCTTAGGTCGGACCCATCTTTGGAAGCCCCATTCTACCAGGTTCAAAGGTTTGAGCCATTGAAGAGTCCTGTTTCATTAAAGGTAATCTACCAACAGTAGGAAAAAAATAGAAATTGAAAAAAAATCACCTCCTGCAACTGAACAGGGTAAAGAGAGAAAGCTTTTCTTCCATGGGTTAAGGCAAAGAAAGTGTTAAGAGCTTCCATGACATCAGGATTCACCCAGTTTGTGTTTATCCAGCCAGAAGACCAAAACAAGAAGGTTTTACAAAAAGGAGGCCTCACAAAAAGGATGTAAGTTGCATAATGTCTATTCCATTCCTTTCATATATTTGCTCAAGGCATTTCCTCCCTAGAGAATAATTACACCACCACCACTCAGGCAAAAGGCAGCTATGAGACACAGTTTACAGAAGTACTGAACACCAAAATCTCTATTTTTTTAAAAGTTATTCAATATTATAGGCTTTTGAAGGTATAGTTCTTCAATTACTACACATTGAAATTGTAGGTTAATACAAAGAGATACGCTTTGTATTTGCACCAATGGCTTTTTCTGTGCTTTTAAATAATTTCAAACAAAAAAAGCAAAACAACATGCATTGCTTTAACTGCAGATATAACACAATGCAGTAAAAAGAGCTGTGAGAAGTATATAATTAGGATAGAAAAAATTAAGTAGAAATGCCACGTCAGCATGTGATATATTCATATATGGACAGCTGTTGTGTAGCAAGAAAAGGGACAGATACCTCAGGATTCTGACAATAATATGAACACATCAATTTGATTTCAAAGACACAGTTGTGATGCATATTTTTCTTCAGTCATCTCTAAAGTAAATGTTTAAAGTGGGAAGAGAAAGTTCTAAAAGTTAAGAAATTTTCTCTTAAAAGTTAGCTTAAATGTAGGTCTCTTTTACATCAAATGGAAAAATCCCCTGTGATGATTAGAACTGGGCAGATGGATATGGGGAGTGAAAACTGGTCTAAGCCTGTTCTCAACACCTGAACCAAAATTGGGGTGGTTTTTTTTTTTCTGCTGAGGTTTTTAAAAGTTCAGTTAAATATTTTTAAAAGGAAAAAGAAAACAGGTTGTACATCTTTGTACTTAAGCCTGAGATAAGGGCACAGGAAAAGCTGTTCTCAAGGCATTTCCTACTCAAACACAACCCAAAAGTGTTAGAAGCCTCCACAGAAACCTCATCCTGAAGCAAGTTTTCAGAGTTCCTCATCCTTTGCTTGTGGAGGCTCTGATCCCTGGTCCCCTCTTGGACATCCTGCTCAGTTTCTAACGTCATTATTTGTATTTCCCCGTTTCTCAGCGCTACCGCTCTGCCTTCAATACTTTGGTATTTCCCAACACCAGCAAATTTTGGAACAAGAACTCAACACAAGGTTAAAATGAAACAAATTGCTATTAGACCTAAACAAAGAGAGCAAAGCAGCCAACTGCAGACCTGGACAGAAACAAAAACAAATGCATTTTTCTCCCACTCGAGGAGTCCTGGTTCATTTATCCTAATTTTCAAACAACTATTAATAGTCATTACTGAATGAAGCTCCTTTAAAGCCTAAATGACAAGGCCTTTGGCTTATCACACATTCTGGGCTGTAATACTTTTGAAATGTAAATACTGAATTCAATCAGGTCTAAGTTCACCCCCAAAATGTTTTTCTTTTTTTTTTTTTTTTGGTTTACATCTCAAGCTAAAACATTGCTGTTGCATTGAATCCCTTTGTCCACCTTCTCTGCAGGGAGATGAAATCATAGCTTTGAAAATTAAACTCTTAACAACTAACAGGTGATGTGTTGACACAAGGCCAGTTCCTGAATGGGCAAGTTCCAACAGGAACCAGTCAGAGGTTTTTAAAAAATTTTGAAGCCTCAAAAGAAAATTGAGAACAAGATCCAAAAATCAAAGAAAAATGAATGTTGATACAATTCCACTGAGAAAATACGTATTTGCTACAAAGCCAACTACATGACAAGGAGTCTGTTTATTGTAATTTAAATTAATCATCCTTCCATCAGCATTTTATTGACTTCAGAATCATTTTACATGATTCCGGAAGGTTTTAACCCAATCAACCCCAATCAACCCAGACTGTTAAGAGTTTCCTGCATTCTTCTTTCTGTGTATTCCACCCAATCCCCCTGGAATCTGCCTTTGCAAGAGTGAAGGTAGAATCATTTAACAACACTTTCCAATAAAATGGGTCTCAGCCTCGGTTCAAAGTCATGGAAATTTGATGCAGTGAAAATCAATTCAAGAAATTCCACTGCTTTGAACAAGCCTTGATGAAACCTCAAGTCTCAACAGGGCAATCATTCTCTTAGGATGCGATAAAAAACCTCAAACCCTTCAGTCTTTGGTGTCTGAGCTGTACCAAAACTAGGCCCCTTAAAGGCAAAGCTGTTAACTTTGCCAAGTTATTGTAAGTTTTTCTTCTCTGGGAGGCAGATGACAGACTGCTGTTTATATAAAACTCAAGTTCAGGCCACAAAAGCCACTTCCACTTAGAGCCTTCTGATCTGACTCACACTTCTCTTCAGCTCTTTTCTACACTTTAATACCATCTTTTTTTTTCTGAGCTGTACCAAAACTAGGCCCCTTAAAGGCAAAGCTGTTAACTTTGCCAAGTTATTGTAAGTTTTTCTTCTCTGGGAGGCAGATGACAGACTGCTGTTTATATAAAACTCAAGTTCAGGCCACAAAAGCCACTTCCACTTAGAGCCTTCTGATCTGACTCACACTTCTCTTCAGCTCTTTTCTGCACTTTAATACCATCTTTTTTTCTTTTCTTTTTTTTTTGGTAAAAGATCCAATGGTATTAAACTTTCTAATTTACTTTATTTCTTGGTTTACTATTGATATGTAAAAGGTATGAGAGTTCACTTTTCAGGGAAACCCAAAAGTGAGTTTCATCTCAAATATTATTTATTATAGTCACACCTTGAGTACTACTTTTAAAAGACAGCACCTATTTCTTCTCCACTGACTTCAAGAATCCTGATCTAACTCAAATTAACTTTTTTTTTTTCCCTCCCCTTTCTCAGTGGAGCTTCCCCTACCTAACAGTTTACACTTTGCTGTTAGTCCTAACAGTTTACATATGTTTTAGCAAAGCACTCAAACATGATTACTCTAACTGCTGCCAGACGGTCCTTGACCAAGTGCAGGGCACACGCTTTGTTCTGCTTCTCACAGACCACTCAGGACTCAACACTTGCTTTTCCAAACATTCAAGACATTGAGTGGCAGATGCCAATCAACTACTGAAACTCAGTGAATTGCTAACAAAAGAGGAGAGGACTTCATATTATAATTTTGGATTTTACTGAAGTGACTCCCAACCCTGGGCTTGAAAGAGGAAATGGGTACCCCAGGTATCCCAGGGAGGAGCAGGACACGAGTCATGTCAAAGGCTTCATCGTAGGGATGGCCAAAGGTGATGCAATCAACACAAGCTGCACTCCTGTGTGTACAACGTGCTAATTACAATGTGATCTGGCAGACAGCAGTAATGGTTTTATTAGATGCTGCCCCTGACAGTGAGGGAAGCAGGATTCAAAGTCACTCCCCCACATCAAGCCTTTTTGTATCAAGGCAGCAATGGAAGCCACGATAAATACAAGTACCTGTAGACAAATGCTACTATTACTATTTACAAGAAAAATTTTACTTAATTAATTTGGTGACCACAATGTAAAAAAACAAACCAACGCAGCCCAGCATTTTATATATTATCACAATATGACATGTCACAATGCAAATTCTGATGCATATTTACTCCTCTGAAATAAGTGTCTACATTGACACATCAGTATGCACTGCTGGGCTTTTATTGTGAGTAAATGCTTTGGCTTTTATTGTTTTTCACCAAACCTGATACGTGTAGCTTGGAGAACACAGTAAGTAATTTTGTATCATCTTAGCTTTTGTAACTGGGAGATCCACTGAACTTTATGGGACCACAAGGGTAAAATAGGTACCTACCTAAGTGCCCACAGGGTTGGAGGCAAGGAAGGGCTTATCACTGAAAGAAAACTTTTCATTTGTATACATTTGAAGCAGACTGATTCCTGCGTTGTATAAGTTCAGAAAGAAAGATGATCATTCAGTTGGTAACAATGAAAAGTTTTATAGCTAAAGAGGCACTTCTTAAAAGTATAGCAATTTTAGATTGTGACAATCTCACTTAAGAGCATGACACAAGTCTTGAGAAAAAGAGGAACGTTATAAAGGAGCTTTGCTACGCTGATATTTTTGAAAGGTCTCTGCTTGTGAGGCTATTGCCAGAAACAACCCTGCTGTATTTTAGGTCCAGTATTAATCCACGTTAAAAACCACCCTGGTTCTGAAGAGGTAGTTTTGTGCTTGCTCCAGTAAGGCACAGTTCCTACAAGCCCCAAATTTATTTTAAACCTCTTTTGGGACACAGTTTGTGGCACGACACTGTAATAGGGATTAGTGCTTCTAAACCTGCCTGTTTAAATAGAAGAAGATACTGTCAATTAACTCGCTTCTTAAATTTCATGACTACCCAAGGACTGTTATTTATGGTGGTCTCAGAATGCTTAGAATTTGAATCTGCTTTTAACCTAATACTTTTTTACTGTGGACCTCTGAGCTCCCCTCCGCTTCCGAGGAGAAGTTCAGCAGTACATTTGCTTTGACAAACAGGGCAAATCAGAGTTTTCCCCTGCAACCCCTGTAAAAATGTTCAGCGGCAAGCAGAACACAAGAGGTGAGCAGCAGTTCAAGCTGATCAGCTTGCACATCGGAAAGTGAGCGTCCGAAGCGAGCAGTTAAACTTACTGCAGTCAGGAAGGACTTTCCAGTTTGCAGCCAATCAGCCACTGGCTTAAGAAAGTTTTCCACATCGAAAATTAATCAAGGTGAAAATGCAACGAACTGAGCTCCAGCACATGAACCTCCATTAAGGGATTCTGGTGACATCAGAAAGCCTGAAAACAAAAACTCAGGTAAGCACCAGAATGCCTCCGATGCGATTCCAACCCTGGGATTCAAAAGGTGCTTATTTTACATTTCGACAAAATACACGATCAACAGCACACAATGGGCAATAAAAATCCAGTTGAGGGAAAAAAAAAAAAAAATCTAATGGAGAAAACAGACATTTAACATTTTCTCCTACCTTACTTTGGTATGTACAGAACAAATATAAATCAAAGTCTCATTTCTTCTGTACTCCTGTTCTCCTGCTGTTTTATAAACTTCTCCTACTCCTCATTTGCTATGACATTTTGGCAATTGAAAATTATTTACAGTGTTGGGAAGACGATGGGGGGCAGGGGGAGCAGAAATCACTTGCAGGCCTGGTTCTTGCTGCCTTTAAATATGCTCAAGAGATTTCTAGTTTTTAAGGGCAACGGAGTATCTTTTCCAGTTAGTAAGAAAGTTTGGCCTATTTTTTAACTTGTGCAAGCCGTACGTCTGAAGGGAACACACCTGATTACATGTGTGGCTGGACCAGTTCTGACAAATACACACCACGCAACTTCATCTGAGTGCCTGCAATGCCCCAACCAAGGCGGTGGCCAACCTCCTGACTGACCTAGTTGGTGGCTTTTTTGACATAAATTGAGACTGATGCACTACTCTGCAGAGAAAAGGACTGGATTCTGAAGTATATGTTAGGGAAGATAAATAGGCAATGAACCATTGTAAAACAAGTGCCACAAAGACAGACAATAAGAAGAATTACTAACACAGAACTTCTTGCTTGCTTAAAGCAGTTGACAATGTTTAAAATTAGTTCTGTAGCATAAGCAGGAATTAATCAAATATTCTGATTATTCCCTGTGAGACAGGCAATACTGCATGAGCTGCTACTGCAAAGAAGGAAAAGAAGAACTGTGCATTGTAGTTCTTCAGCATCCCCGCTATTCCTACGGAGTAAAGGAAGGAAGTATATCCACTTGTTTCAATATTGATAAAAATCAAAGGTACTTTTTCTGCACATTCACCCATGAACACACTTGCACCCTGTTTATAGTGGACATTACTCATTATTTCCTTAGATGTAAAGCAGGAAAGAATAAGCAGGTGGTAGGCCTAGAGCAACCAGACTGTATACACTGGGTGTGCTGAGGAGAGAATTATTTTATAATATTACTTGTAAGTAACAAGAACTGTCACTGAATAAATTAGAGAAGGAGAATACTTGCTGTGCAACCTGCTTGTATGTCAAGTATATTGAAATGTAAGAGAAGGAAAAACACTTTATTAGCAAAGACAAATTGTACATCTAATAATGTATTATTATTTTTAAAGTTACTATAGCAGAAAACACAGGGAAGATGTACTCCAGCCAGCCCCTGTAGAAGAAGCTGTCAGAAGCCAAGAGACTGAAATGCAGCACAGCAAAGACACACAGTTTGTAGTTCTGAAGCAGCCAGACTAATTCCTGTTTGCTAAACCAGTGCATGTCCCTGCTAGTGGAGCTCTACCAGGTATAAACACGTTAATACAAAAGTATGAGAACAACAGAAAAGTAGCTTGAAAAAGCACTTAATTGGATACAGACTGAAGAAGGGCTTAGATTACAAATGGGCCCATACACTGCAAGAAATTATAGAATGTGTATTTTTACCTTCTGATGAGCAGCCATATGTGCATGGTAACAGTGAGCTACCTTCAGAGCACAAAGTGGATAAAGTCATATACTACAGATAGACCCAGAACAGAACTCCCCGTCTGAACAGCTGGAAGAATTACAGAAGTTCAAATCTCAAACTGAACCCAAGTAAAAATCCCAGATCTGAGCACATTACGGGCTAATTTCAGATTTACATCAGAGTTCAACTTCATCAAAGGCCAGCAAAATTTAGCACCTCATCTTCTGAAGGATTAAAGGCAGTGCCATGTTCTGCACACACATGAACTAGTTTTCAAACCTTGTAGGTTCCTTTCTATTAGGTCACGTCTCTGTCATTTCCCCTCCCAGCCTTGTCTGAAGTTCTTTCCTACAACTGCTTTTGATATTTTACGTTTCTCTGCTCCTTCCTGGATGCACAGGATTGCTTTTTTGATTTAGCCAATTTATTAGCATGCCCCTTCACATGCTCTCCTTCCTATTATGTCACGTTCCTGCTTTTATTTTGGAATGGCTGAAATGCTTTGATTTAGTCTCAGATCATGTGCTGACACGAGCATCTTTAAAAACTCTCCTGGAGAGAAGTCAGGATTTCTCTGGTTTTGTGAAGTAGTAACTGCCAAGAGGTAAAAAGAACACAAACCAAAAATCTCCAAGCACCCCATTTCAAGGGAGTGTTTCTGAATTATACTGAAAAAGATGAATGACCTGAAGTTCAGAAAACATACTGAGCATTAAAGGCTAAAAAATTACACTATATAGAGTGTGAAAAGTGAAAGAGAAGGGGGAAAAAAAACCCCTCCAGACTGAAACAGTCATAAAACTATTACTACCTCAGTAAGGAAAGAAAAGAGTATCTGTGCTTTTGAAATGCATCTGTCTATAAGAATGAAAGAAAACCCTGACATAGAGGATACCAGGACTATCTACCTAGCCTTCAGAGGAGGGGAAAAAACCAAAACACCAGCTTAAAAATATTTAAAGGGAGAAAAAAAAAGGTGTTTTTTCCTTAACTCTGGTTTCGCCCTTCCTTTTTTGGCTTTTTTTTTTGATGTTAATCTTCTCAGACAGTTTCCCAGGATGCACAGCAGTTAAAGAAACACCTTTATTTCTCCAGCCTATTCTTAGCTGCCTAAAACCAGCACTGCCTCAGTAAACACTTTAAATCAAACAGTTAACCAATAACATGTGCTGCTCATTAGCAGTGCCTCAAGCTCACCTGTATTGTTCTGTTTCTTTAAAAGGGCAGCATTCAAAGCACCCTTCACCCTAAGAAGCATTTTATTTGAGTTGTTATTGCTGTAAGCAGGAACCTAGCTGAAGGAAATGTTAATTTTTTTTAAGGCCATCTATGCAGTTTAAAAGCATTCTTTTAAAGAAAAGACACAAAGAAAACTATGAACATGAAAAGTAAAAAAAAAAAAAAAAGATATTTGATGGCTGAGAAAATTCAATAATGTAAGATGAATACCATACAGAAAACAAGCACTCTATTAACTATTCTTAATGTTACCAATATTTATCTTTAAGGAAGGAAGGAAGAAACTTTACAGGAAAAAAAATAACCAGCCTATTTTTGTTCTTCAATATCAATATCTATTATAAGGTGTATCTAAAATTGTCTTGGTCAGACCACTTTGGTTTTAAATACTCTCAGCAAAGCTAAACCACACGCTTTGTTACTTTGTGCTTAAGTCAAAGAAAGAACAAAGTGCATCTCTTCCTCAGAGACTCAGGGCACCCTTATAGCTTAAAGCCTACTGTCCCTTGAAACCCTTGTATCTGCTGCAGCCAGAACACTGACATAAGCAAATATACTGTAAAAAGAAACACTGCTAGGAGAAATTAGATCCACTTCAAGCTTTTCCTTAGTCATGCTGATAGAGTCTATCTCCAAACACTACATCATCATCTAGCACTTTTGCTTTTTGCTACTTCCCTAGCCTACAGGTATCTGCTTGCAAGTCCCCACCAAACTGGTGGTTTACTCTTTTTTAAGCAAACAATTATCGCAAAAAGCCCATATGTTGGAGTTAATTTTCTATTAGAAGACTACTTTTGTAATTGCTATGTAAAGATCTTTACTTGCATGCCTAGTTGTGTATGTCTTTGGGCAAAGCATTTTCTTCCTCTGAAGTTTCTTCCCAACGAAGGAAAAATCATACTTGCATCCTCAAAAATGGTACTGTGAGGATGAGATAATTATTTAAGGTGTTCTCATTCTGATATGATGAGAGGAACAGAGAAAGGACTACAAATATAAGCAAAAAAAAAACTATGTTGATCTGGGGCAGATGGACAAAGTGTGCTTTTATACACAGACTCAACCAAGCAAATTGCAAACAGCATATGTAGTCTCAAAAATAATCTGTACGTTGAACAAAAATGTTTAAACAATGCTGTAAGCAATCTCAGCCCTGTGTAAACACTGAGAAGCAATTTATTTAAAAAAAAATGTATACTCTTAACAGACAATTATAACCCAAACAAAGCCATCAGGCACAAAACTGGAGCAGGCAGAACTGCAACCCTGACAGCCCAGTTCATACACGCTGATGTTTGTAGGAATCCTCCTGATTGCTTATGTGGAAGAGAGTGTTTACAAGAGGTCAAAGCAAATCTAGTGCTGGAAGGCACAAAAGCCATCAAAACTCTGAGGCAGGGTGGGGGGTACCTTGCTTTTGGCTTAGATGTGTAATCAGCATAATGTTTACTTCAGCTCTAACTTTTTTCGTCATCTAGACAACAGAGGATCTTTTTCTGTGCAAATTCAGCCTGTATTATTACTTTCACTGCTGCTATTTCACATCATTCAGGAAAAACCTACCAGTCAGATATTCCAGTACAGCAGCCATGTACACTGGAGCACCAACACCAATTCTGTACTTCGGGTGGCCTTTCTTAATGTAACGTAGCATTCTTCCAACAGGGAATATGACCCCAGCCTTTGCAGAGCGGGAAGTCTTGGTTGACTTCTTCTTTCCACCCCTGCTGGACATTTTGTCTGTATTGGGTCTGGAACAGCACTCTGTATATTAGGAAGAAGAAAAAAAGATAACTCTTTATCAATAAGGACCAATGCTGTAATACCATATAGTGAATTTCAAAACAGATTGGTATTTTGGGTTGGGCAACGAATAAAGGTGCCTAAAACATATAGATAAATTGCCTTTTTAGAGTCTGCACATCAAGAAGCTAAAATAATTTTACGAAATGTTTACTTGCCATTGTAATCTTGGCATAATTTTATATAATAAACTAGAGAAATTCTACGAAATGTTTACTTGCCATTGTAATCTTGACATAACTTATACAATAAGCTAGGGAAATTATTTAATCTGCTTTGGAATTACTTTTCTGAAATTCCTAACAAATTAAAGCTGGTACCGTTAATGGAGTGAAGTCTGATAACTACCTAATGTAAAGGAGAGCTTCTGCATTAAAGCAGGGGATGCTTTCTATAAGGAGACTGACATCACCCTCTGCTCCCTGGAAACAACTCTTGATTTGGGATTTGAACAACTGTAGTAGCACCATTACATTAATTAGTAACTATGTTCCTAACTAGAGAAAACTGCATCCACTAAAGGTGTCATTAAGTGTATTCACCTTCCCTAAAGAAATAGATTTTCAAGCATGTGTGAATTTACAGAACAGAAGCCTATGTGTGGCAAACTACATCTCCTGTCCACTAAACGTTCTATTTTTAAAAAGCTCCAAAATGAACTCCTTGAGATTTGAACCCACCGCAAACCAGCTCTCCCCACATCAAAGACCATGCCACCTTCAACGTGCTCTCTAGGAACCTGAGGAACTTCAAACTGCCACCTTTCCTTAACGTCACTGTGGTCCCAACACCCAGCCGATACCTGACAACTCCACCGCAGTTTGTGTCAGCCAAGAAACCCACTGCTGCTACAGCTGTCAAACATATTTTTTTCTCTCTTTGATTTCTGCTCAGGCTGTAAATAGAAGCTGACAAATCCAAAGAGGTGGAGGGTTTCCAGGCTCTCAAGGTACCTTTGAAGGTTTAGGCAATGCACTGGGTCTTGAAATGAACTCAAAGGAGACTGTCCCCATGTCCCCCTCCCTCCCTCCTGATGTCTGAACTCTGCATCAGTGACACACATACCTCTGCATCCCAGCTCTTTCCTTGCTGCACAAATCCTACCCAGTACAAATGCAAATTCACTGGTGTGTTTATATTCTCCACAATGAAACCTCTTTCCCATCACACCATTTCTCTGCTTCCCTTCTTGTTTTTCCCTCCTTTATTCTGAATTCTCTCCTTGTCCTCATGAAACTAACTGCATTTCCCATGCATCCAAATCCACAATAATCGAGAGCGAGCTCAGAATTAGGCAAAACAGGTTCACTGACCTCACTTATAAGTTTTGTAACTTCTGTTCTGTGCTGACATGTCCTGCAGCCTTTTAAACCTCACTGAGTCACTGAGATTCAGACTACATAACTATCAAAATAAGACCACTCAGCATCACTGAAGAAACACGAGTATCAAACATTTCTTCTCCTTTCCCCTTCCACACTCCATTCATCAAAGAGTCTATACTTGCATAATACATTAAGTAAAACAAATGCAACAGGCTTATTGCTTGTTAAAAGTAAACAAAGTAATCCCATTTTATTAGCTCAGATGAAAGTCACACTACATTTACAAAACCGATCTCAAAAAACAGACAGGAAACTTAGGAAAGGGGAAGCCATCAAAAGGGCTCCTTCTCCTTTCCTCTGCTGTGAACTCAGCTCTGTAACAACTATTATTCTGCAAAGAAGAGGACAAAAGCCAATTTTCTTGCCTTGAGGAACTGCCTAAATGGAGTTCACAACCGATTTCGAAAACCTTCCATTTAATTCCATTTTGTCATCTAGTTAGTTCTGCCTTTGTTAGCAGGAAAGGCTGGGTGTGGTTTTGAGTTGGTTACGGACTTCCTGCCAGAAATTATTTTCATCATTCATAATCCATTTTCATCAATACTACAGCTGTTTGATCTCACAAATGTTAAGAAATTCACTGAACCAAGCACCTGGGAAAGCAGGCATGAGAAATACCCCTGCTTCTAGATCCCTCCATAATCCCTTTGTTTCGTAACTGATGGGTGAATGATGCAAAACAATTTTTCTAGGGAAAACTCACAAGCCTTTAGCATTAAACGTCTATTAATCATTTGGCTTATGAGTTTATGGGATAGTCAGAATAGCCAGAAGAGAATATGGAAAACCTTATTTCCTGATGTTGGGGTGTATTTTCTTTGGGAGAATGTCATCTAGCCATCAGCTGCTGTAACATTTGGACCAAAGTATGAGTTAAGTATGTAGCAACAGAGAATTACTGCCAAAGAGGCTTTAAAGGAGCTGGAATAAACACAGCTCACCCAACCTAAAAATCCAAATGGCAGACACACATGGGTGGCCGTGCTGGAGCTGGTAACAGAGAGAGAAAGAGCACTACCCTTTCATTTTTAGTTCCAAGAAAATGACTACAGAGAAATAAGGGAAGTGGGTTCCTTCATAGGTCCAAACACACGGGCACTGCGTATCACTCAGTTTATTGTTAACATAGTGTCATTTCTCATGCTAAACTGACCTTCCTTATATGACCCTTCAACAAAACACTGCTGTTAGTTTCCAACCTCTTTCAGCTGGTGTTCAGAATATATTCTTGCCTTTAACATACTATTTTCTACTTAATACCTCCAAGCCTCCTGTTATCTGCAGCTATTTAACACCTACCCGTATATAAGATGGTGTATTCTTTTTTCTTTCATAATAAGCTAATTTTATCACTTCTGCAAACTCTAGCCGTTAACTTCCCCCTTTATTTTATACTCCTGGTCACATTTCTCTCATTAATATTTAGGATAACCCTGGACCTATCTTGACAATTAACCTGATCTTCTCATACTATACACTAAAGAGCTTTCTAGATGTAAGTCTATTTGAGAGGAGAAACTTTGCCTGAATCAGAAGGGTGAGTAGGGGGCTTGCATACTGAAAAAAGCAAGAACTTCTAGAACTTATAGCATTAAAGGTGAAATGCAACAATAAAGATGAGTGTCAGAGCTTCCCGTTTCAAGGATCCCATTCCCACAATATTCAGGGAATCAGTGTATTGTTAGATGTTGGGGGAGCAGGGAGGGAAATTCCAATTAAGCACCACTTTTACTTTTGCCAACCATGCAATTTGGAAGGGAGGAAAGAGAGCATGGCATGGAAGACCTTTTTTTTTGGGCTTAATTATGGATTCAGGATCATTACTTTGCAGAACCTGTTTGTCCTCCCTTTGAGAAGAGTGATGGCCCAATGGGTTCTCAAAGTCTCTTCTCCAGTTCTAGCTCTCTACAGCAAAAGAGAAGGGGAAGAGAAGAGATTTCACTTGTAACAGCCACACAAAAAAAAAAAAAAAGAAGAAAATGTATTGAAGTGAAATATGAAGAGCACAGCAACAGATCAAAACCAAGGAAAATTGTGTGCCTTACACGTTCTCAAATGGTTTTATCTTTGTAACACCAGAAAGTCTGGAATGCTGCCAGTGTTAATGAACCAGAGCTGTTTGCTGAGTCACTGAGAGCCAGCGGATGAGGGAGGCAACCAAAGGAACCTTATCACATGTGCCATAGTTCAGACAAGATTTGAGCAGAATAATTAAAAAAAAATAAAAATAAATCACAGTCAATGACTGTCAATGGATCAGTCCTTTCCTCCTCCCCTGCCTTTGCAATGGAATTACTGAGAAACTTTACCAAATACATTTCAAAGTCTTCAGATATTTGACAGTAAAATGATGCCATTTCAATGTGACAGTTCACAAAATTATCACTGTGATAATCAGGGGATACCACCGAGGAGTCAGTTTATCTAAGACCACCTTTGACTTCAAATCAAATTTAATGCTATATTCTTCAGCGGCGCTGCTGTGCTTGGACACAGATTGCCCTAGTTGCAGAATTCAGCACCCAATTCTTAGCCTCTTGAAAACCCCTTAAAGACTGTAGCAAGATTCATACTGCTTTCTAAGACATCAAAATTCACAGAAATAAGAATTTAATATATTAATTTGGCTCACAGGAAAGATTCAAGCTACAAAACTCCTCTGCTGTCACACCTTTGCAAGCCAGAAATGTATTTTCTAAGAAACAATACTAAGGTGTAGCAATGAAATCAGCATAATAAGATTTTTTCTGCTTGAAATTGGCTGTAAGAACTCCGGTTTGCCATATTTTTCTGTGCGAAGATAAGATACTCCACTGAACCACACTTTCAAATACCATCTTCCTACAATGCACAAAGGCATCTGTTTTTCTCAAAGGTTGAACATCCCTTAATTCTGAAAGTACAGCCTGCACCTCCTGGCAAAGCGATGCCTAATTTCCAAACAGCACCACTTGATTAGCTCTGTCAATTTGACACTTTCATCAAACAGCAGTAATAAAAACCCCTGCTATCAATAGTTTTCAGGTACTGTTTTTTAATGACTTAACAAATTACTACGAATGCTACCGCTGTCAGGCAGGGACTGTTCTGATCATGGGCTTACCCTGGTGTATTAACTGCGCTCAGGAAACAGATGATTAAATTTAGATCTACATGATCACATCAGTAAGTGTAGTGGAATCCAGGACATCATTACTACAACAGGATAAATACTAAGGTTTAGTAATATTTTTTCTCCTCTTTCCAGTACAAAGACTAAGCTGAAAAGTTCATTTTTGTATCACAAGAGATTAACTGCAATGCTATTTTCTTCCCATTGTTTCAAAAGATTAACAATGTAAGTGCTGCCATTCTCTCTTAAATCTATTTATGTACTATAATAATAGCCACTCACTGAAGACTTTTTGAAGAGGTGCATTTGAATTTGCTTTGACAAGTAACTTGCTCTGTTCTTGGCTAATCAGAAGTTGGGCTGGCACATTTATAAGATGCATTGCTTATAGAGTAGGTATAAAATGGTCTCTAATAACACTTGCCTACAACAACAGTGTCTCAGCCTGCGACTGTGGTTTCTAGGTAGGACAGTAATTAAGAAGAGCTAATCACTCTTATTGTTTGATCTGATAAGATTTCAAAAATGTAGTTTAAATGCTTTGTCAAAGCAGTAACTCTCTGTGGTCTGAAACAGACCGAGGAGTGAAAAGCCATTCCTGCACTACATTAATTGCTCATCTGAAAAAGTAGCACCATATACATATTTATTTGCACTTGGAAAACCAAGAGAACATCCCTCATCTAGGAATCCCTCATAGGTGCACTTCCTCTTGAACATTAATGAGACTAAAATTCCCGTAGTTATAACGTCAAGGATGGGAAGAAGAGGAATAACATTTTCACAAAATCTGTGTGCAAAACAAAATATTGTTGCACAATTGTATTCAACTGGGAAAAGTCCCTCCCACAACGGGTCTGAAACCCCAAAATAAATATCCTCTTAATGCGCAAATCTCCACTATGAACAGGACCGGGAGAGTGACAAGAGTTTTAGCTGGGCATCCTGCCACCAATAGTCAGAAAAACGTAAATACAATTGTCTTCACTGACCACTGCTGGGAGTACAGGCATGAAATCAAGCCCATTTGTGCATTATAGCTTTTTGTGTCCTAGGTTGGAAGCAGAGAATTCGATACAGGATCTTAAATCGCTGGACCGTTTACGAATTCAATGTTCTGAAAAACTGTTTTAAAGAACATTTTGAAAACTTCTCTGCCCCTCGACATTTTTGGAAGAAAGCAAAAAAGCAATAAAGAATTCACGTGGATGATTCCAAGGCAAAATCCAGATGTAGAACAAAATATAAGATAGATGCTATACTGCTGGGGGAAGGGAGTGCAAGAACTTGACCCATGAGAAAGGCAATGAATGGAGTGATTCTAACATCCCTCCTTTTGGAGAAAGGACCTCGAGCCGAATCCTGCCCATCCTCTCTTTAGGATGGGTCTGGGTAAGGAACTATAACTTCTTTACATGCCTGTAGCCTCCTTCCCTGACAAGTGGGCACGCACTGCACTATTTCCACAAATACTGCATGTTTCTTTTCAGATTTTACCCCTAGGAAGCACCGAGCTGACAAAACCTAATGCTCACTGCACTGGGTCAATATTCCCTTTCCCCGGGGAGGGTGTCCCTGGAGGGTCTTTTTTCCTCTTGTGGCATCAGTTCTAAAATCCTGTTCCTTTATCCCTACTTTTGAACCTTGCAGGGCAGGGAGTCCTGGGGCAGGACTTCCTTTTATGCAGAATAGACAACAGGCCTTGATTCTGGTTGAGAGAGCTGTACAAAAATACTTCTGAATTTCTTTGAGAGCACAAGATTTTGATCATTCTTCAGGAATATGACTGTATCACCTTTCTTATCAAAGTTTATTGCGATGTATTGGAATTTTACCTGCAGAACCAGGCAACTCCTAAGGACAAATTTAAGCACGCCAATTTCTTTTAAGACTAAGTTTGCAATGGTGGACTTTTCTTTTTGCTTATGCTGATCTATAAAACAAGTGGTGCTCAAGGACCCTTCCTGTATTACTATCATCAAGGCAAATTCTAATCTTATTACTAGTTTTTAGATCAGTTATGCCTTAATCTACACTGTCACCATTTGGCTTTACTAGCAATCAGAAAAGTATGCTTTATACACAACAAGACAAAGTTACTCTTTAGGAACCCAGAAGGCCTAGAAGATTTCAGTGTGAAAGCTGATGATACATAACACAGCAAAATAACCCCTAACCGTTACTAAGTAAGCAACAGTGTAATCCCTTTCTTTCTGAACACTTGAAAAAAACGCACCCAAACAAAACATGTCGGGCAGTTTTCTGAAGAACGCTTGATACAAAATCTCTCACACTCAATTGCGTTAAAATACATTTTTCAAAGCAACTGTAATTGTGTCGTTCCCACACAAATCTTTTAACTCTGGGTTGTGCCAATGAACCCGGGTTCTGTTTTTATTAATTGTCCGCTTGCTCCTTAAGCTCATTTATTTCTTCTGCCCTTAGGAATGGGGGAGGCAAAGGATCTGCAAAGTTCCCTACAGACCTGTTGCTAAGTGACAGCCACACACAGTCCTGGGGAGAAAAAAAATCACGGTTGTTTGTTTGTATGGTCAAGAGGTAAATAACAAGCCTCATCCAAGTATATTTCAACAAGCAGCCTCCTTCCATCAACACCAATGAAGCAACCTCAGTTTTACAGCAGCCTACTTGCAGAGGAGCTTGTTCCAAGTGCCGGCTTCAGATGCAAATTAACGGGCCTCTTGCAACTTACTTTTAAAGACTGCAGGGGAAAGAAAAGGATTATAGCGAGATACATGCTATATCCTTACTCCTTACTGTCCTCTTTCCTCTCCTCACCGTCTCCTACACGCACAATCACGTCAGTCCTCTGCCTAAATCCGGGCGCTCCTGTGCCATCCCTTGTGCGGAGCCTTAGGAACCCGCATTCACCTGCGTCTTGCGGCACTTGCAGTGTGTGTGTGTGTGTGTGTGTGTGTGTGCGTCCCCTCCGAGAGACACCCCCGCCCGGAGCCAGCCCGGATCGGTGGCTCACATCCTGCAGGCAGACATATTGCAGCCTGTACCGCAAGTGACAGTTCCAAAAGAACGAGGGGGCCCCGTTTCCAGCTGAACATTGATTTTTGCCGCACTCGGGAGCCTTTACTTCAGGTTTTAAAAAATGTCATTTAGCCCTCTCCTTTTTTCTTTTTTTTTTTTTTTGTTTAAACTAAGTCATTCACGTGTGCCAGGTAACTTTCACTCCACGCTTTCTTCACCCCGAAGCCAAACACACCGAAACACACGTTCTGCTGCTTTTTTTTTTTTCTTTTGCGGTCTCTCGACATCACCTCCCCCTGCCCGCTGACCCGCCGTGGGGAAGGCGGCCGGGGATTCCGTACCGGTGACCGGGGTGAGGAACGGCAGCTCGACACCCCCATTCCCCCGGGGACCGCCGGGCCTGCGGGGTGCCCTGGGCTCCTTCCAGCAGGATTCAATAGGGATAAAACCCCCGCTACCACCATTTCGCTGGCAGCGGGGTGCATCTTCCCCCCTCCACCCCAGCCACGACGAGACAGAGCGCACAGCCCGCCTTGGAGGGCCCTGTTTTACCTCAGGGAAGGGCGGCGGGGGTGCTGGACCCCCCCCGTTTCCCTCACAGCCCACCCCGTGAGGCTGCCACCGCGGCGGAACCCCTCAGAGGACCCCCCTCTCCGCCCTCCCCGCCGCCTTCCCTTTCCCCACACGGCGGCGGTGACTTACAGCGCGGCCTCCGTCGGCAATATGTCGGCCGGCGGCGGCCCCGCTCCCGCTGCCGCTGCCTCCGCTCCGCCCGCGGGGCCAACGGCAACGGCTCGACGGACGGGCGGGCGGCGAACTCCCACAATGCCTAGCGCGCCCGCGCGGTACGTCA